>NW_011889746.1:15560-16858 GCF_000151845.1 Pteropus vampyrus
TAAGGTGCTGGGAGTCAGGGCTTCGATGTGTGAATTTGGACGACACGATTTGTCCTAAAGTAGGCCATCTGGGTACCAGAAACAAGGATCGGGTGGGGGTGCCAGCAAAAGTCAGGCCAGGAGCACGAAGGTGGACAAAGCTGGTCACGAGGTCAGTGTCAGGGCAGATTCAGTCAGCAGGAGCTCGCGGGGAAGAAGCCCGCACGACCGACTCGGCCTGGTGCACAGGGGACGCACGTGCTTCCGGGGAGGGCGAGGGGGCTTGACAGGGCTCAGGACAGGAGGTCTGGGGAGAGACCACCAGGCCACAGGTCAGCTGGCCGCAGTGATGCAGTCGGGACCAAGTCCCCGTCCTCCTGGCGATCACCTCCCAGAGGAGGAGCCTCAGGCCCTCAGTCACCGGACCCTCTACCCTCGGGGCGCACGTGCCCTCAAAATCTCCCCTACACACCTTGAGCCCTCGCGCACACACACACAGGTCCTCACACATGACCTCACACACACACGCTCTCACTCACACACAAGGCCCTCATACACAGGCCATCACATGCACAGAGGCCCTCACACACTGACCCTAACATAAACACAGTCTCTCTCTCTCTCACACACACACACACACACACACACACACACAGGCCTTCACACACAGGCCTTCACACACAGGCCCTCACACACACACAGTCTCTGTCACACACACACACGGGCCTCACACACGCAGGCTCTCTCTCACACACAGTCTCTCTCAGACCCACACAGGCCTTGACGCACACACATAGGTCACTTCACACACACACAGGCCCTCACACACACAGTCTCTCTCTCTCGCACACACACACACACACACAGGCCCTCACACAAACACACCAGCCCTTACACACACACAAGGCCCTCACACACACAGTCCCTCATAAATACACAGGCCCTCATACACACACACAGGCCCTCACAAACATGACCTCAAACACACACAAAGTCCTCACACGCAGGCCATCACACACTCTTCGGCCCTCACACACATAGTCTCTCTCACACACAGAGCCTCACATTTGCACACAGGTCACCTCAAACACATACATGTCCACAAACACAAACACAGGTACTCTCACACACACACAAGCCCTCACACACACAGCCCTCACACACACACAGGTTCTCACAGAAAGTCCCAAGTCCTCACACACACAAATTCTCACACACACATACACAGGCCCTCACACACATACACATAGACCCTCACACAGTCACAGGCTCTCTCAGACCCACACAGGCCCTCACACAGACACAACCTTCACACACAC
>NW_011889747.1:0-368 GCF_000151845.1 Pteropus vampyrus
ACGGGGCCCTGCGATTATGTAACCAGTACTAGGTATAGGTTTTGCTGTGGTAACAAAGAGATCTAGAAAAATAAGGACTTACACGAGACCGAAGTTGATTTCTTTCTTCCATGATAGCCCAGACAGCCGGGTGGCTTCTGCATCTTTGCCTCCAAAGGGATTGTCTCCTTTTAACCACCCTTTAGTCAATGGGAAGGAGAAAGAAGCCAGGGCAGCGCACACGGAGGGCAGGGCCCGGATGTGGCACATATCACTGCTGCTCTCCTCCCAGCAGTGGGAACAAGGACACGTGGTTAGTCTTAGCCACCAAGGGAGCTGGGACATGCACTCGTTAGCTGGCGGTGGGGCGGGGGACGGTGCTGAGCTAA
>NW_011889747.1:5208-8299 GCF_000151845.1 Pteropus vampyrus
GACTTTTTCCTTCACGCTTCTCTAAACAGTCTCCCCAGGTCCTTCCGATGCCCACTACCTTTGACTTCCACTGACACTTAATTTGAAGAATTAATATGAATATCTGTTGTACGATAAGTCAGACACCGCTCGGCCTCGAGTTCAGCATGGCCTCAGGCCAACTATTTTCTGAGGACGTGTTTGTAGGATGGTGCTTTCTGAAGGCAGAACCCGTTGCTCAGATCCTCGGGGAGTTGATGGTTTTCCACAAACATTCTCGTTACTGCCCAGGGATGTTTTGAAACTGATCAACGTGAGCTCTTTCGGCTGGCTCCAAACCATCTTAGTTCAGCCCTGGGACAGAGACGGTGCCCCTCCATCTCCCACCTCCGTCGCCCAAGCCTCCGAGGTCTCGTTGATGGCTTTACCAAACTGTTCCCAAGTCTGCAGTCGTTTCTTTCCGTAAGCCTCTTCTGCGAGGTGGCCGTAGACACCTACGTGTACAATTGACACATTGTTATTCGTGACCCCTAACTTGTTATTCATATAACACTTGTTATTCAAGTGTTAGGGGTCACGAATAATTGTTATTCGTGACCCCTAACACTTAGACCGGCACAAGTGGACACGGTTAGGACACACGCCCAGAAGGAACATGAAGATGGTCCAGGTCCTAGGTGTGGAGGACAAGAGGGAATGGTTATGGCCAAACACAGCGATAGAGACTTGAGAGCAGGACAGCAGTGACAAGGATGCTGAGGGTCCCCAGCGGATTAGATCGGCCGCCACATTTAGAGGGGCATGGAAGGAACACGGGGGCTTCTGGAGAACTTCTCGGCTCAGCAGTTAAATGTGAGAGTGACCATAGTAATTAACCCTCAAGCACTTGTCACGTGCCAGGCAGCCCTAAAAGGTCTGCACGCGTCTGAACTAACCCCCAGAACTGCCCTGATAAAGTTTATGCCGTTATTACCGTCACTCGGCAGATGAGGACACTGCCTAGAAGTTCCAGAAGGGGCGGAGGGGTCGAAGTGGCAAACACCAGAGCCAGACGAGGACTCTAAGTCTGCCTTACTCCACAGTGCCTCCTCTCAACCCTGCTAACGCGAGGGACAGGTGCGGATGGAGCCTTCAATACCGGCAACGGCCTTCCGAGTCACCTTCTGTGTTCCCACTGCACAGATGGGAACACTGAGTCCCACGATGAGAGAGCACATTGGCCCAGTGACACAGTAATGGTGACCCATCCCCCTACAGCAGGGCAGCGGGTCAGAGGGAGTAAACACCCATTCATGGTTTCTCCTTGCACTTAGGATAAAGGCAGACCTCCGAGCTGCATGCAACGTAACCCCTTGTCTATTATTAAACACTGCTAAGTCTGGGCATACTTTCCTGTCTGTTTTTAAGCAACACTGAGACTAAGCAAAGATAACTCTATCTTCTGAAAAAGATTCGCCTTCGGAAGATAAGTCTGTGGACCAAATGAATTGCTGACGCATGAAGATTAAAAGCAAAGCTCACCCTCTTCTCACCGTGCCCACAAATCCGAGGCCTGAACAAATCTGAGTCATAAACGCTGCATAATCCCAACGAATTGTCTGCCTGGTAAAACCAGCCTTATAACCATGGGACCCAGGCCCTGAGCCTCTGTGACAGCTTCCCTGACGTCCGGCAGCTGAGACGTCCCCAAAGCTCTGTCACGCTGTGCTCTCCGTCACTGCAGAAGATGCAGGAAACTCAGCTTTGCCTGATCGATGTGCTCTCTGTTCTGTCCAAAGGTTCGAAGGTTGCTTTTCTGGGGGAGTCGATAGTCAGCATTTCTTTGCCATGGCCTATAAAGTCATGTGCCCTCTAGCCTCTAGCCATCTCGCTGGCTTCTCTCTCCCTTTGCTCTCTGAACGCCAGCCACTGAGACCCTGGGCCAGCTGTTTGATTATGTCATGCTTCCTCCCACCACAGGCCCTTTGCACATACCGCGCTTTCTGCCCGAAAGAGTCCTGCCAACCTTCTTCAGCTGATTTACTCCTGTTCTTTCGGATTGCCTCGCTTGTCACCTCTCCAGGGAAGGCTGCCTTCCCTGTCTCTATGAATGAGCCGAACCTCCTGTTATTTGCTCGTATGGCCATTTATCTCTGCTTTCTAGCCCTCACCCTGGCTATAGTTTCAACCTGAGTTTCTGACGAAGCGATTGCCGTGTCTGCTCCCTAGCATGAGTGTCCCTGAGGGCAGGCACTGTGTCTGCTCTGCCAGGTCCGTGCACTTTATCGCAGGAAAGGTTTCTTGGATGGATGGATGGATGGATGGATGGATGGATGGATGGATGGATGGAAGATAGCAGAATTTTCTTTCTAATAAAACTTCATGGCTGTATGTATTTTCTCTGTATGTATGTGTGTGTGAGAGAGAGACACACACACACAGAGACAGACAGACAGAGAGACAGAGAGAGACAGAGAGACAGAGAGAGGGAGAGATGTGTTTGTAGCATGAAGTTCAGAAGGGGAACACGGGCCAGGAGGTCAGAATGGCGATCCCTTGGCGGCTGGGGGAGGCAGGAGTCTAGAGGTCACTTCCCTCTCTGAGTTTAGATCTGGAATTGAGTGAGAGATACAGAGATACTGGGTTAGAGACTCCTCTGACCAGCCACCTCGTGAGAGCTAAAGGAGTTTTGAGAGACCCCCAACATGTCTCCCTTCAATTCCAGACTATATTGGCAAATCACCAGCTTCCCAGAACGGTGCCACATACCCACGGTCACGGGGTACGAGACAGGTAAGAACCCCTGGTCTTTTGTTTGTTTGGTTGGTTGGTTTTAAGACTATTTTTTAGAACAATTTTAGTTTCACAGCAAAATGGAGAAGAACAGAGATTCTCATGTATGGCCCCATCATCCCCACACACACCTTTCTCGTTATCAACATGCCCCACCGGATGTACATTTGTTACAATGCAGAAACTTACATGGACACGTCATTATCACTCAGAGTCCACAGTTTACATTAGGGGTCACTGTCGGTGTCGCACACTCTACAGATTTGGACAAACGTATAACGATATACAGCCATCACGACGCTGTCATACGGAGTAGCGTTGCTGTCCTAAACATCCTCTG
>NW_011889747.1:10789-13089 GCF_000151845.1 Pteropus vampyrus
TAAAGTTGAGTCGATAGGCTCAAATCAAGGAAAATCTGAGATCATCTTTTGAATACAAATGAACCAGAAACTGTTGCCCAGCTGAACAATGCCCAAGGGAGAGATCGAACTGGAAGATCCCCAGGGCTGGGTTTGGGAATCTTTTGGGATCCTCTGGGATCCTCATGGCAGAGCCCGGGTGACCCAGGGGATAGAACACAGCCAGAGCCTGACCGCGCATGCTCACCCAACCACCCACCTTCACTGTGACTCCCGGTCCCAGGCCACCCTTGGACCCGGCCCTTCTCGTCCTCGGAGTGCAAACACACCTTTACTCCGTGTCTACTCCATACTAACCGCTGTGCTAGATCTCAGGGACAGTGGGTGAACAGGACGGAGCCCACGGACTAGTGAGGGAGCCGCGTGCCCACGTGTAGCTGCGTGAAGGTCTCGCTCCCCCATCTTTGCCCAAACGGATCCCTCCGGCTCCCCGTACCTGCCCCCTTGTTTTTGGCTGACCCCGCGGTTCCCACCCTTCGAGTCCCCGCTCCTACGTCACTGCTTCCTCCTCAGAGCCTCGTCTGACCTTGGCCGCGAGCAGCTGGGTCAGGCCACGCCTCCCACGATTTCTACCGTCTCTTGTTCTTCTCTCTTCACGGCCCTCATCACAGGGCAGGACAGCGACGTGAGAGCAGGTGGCAAGCTCCGTGAAGGCCAGGACCATGCCATTCATTTACAAAATCGTTCCCTCGCTCATCGGTTCTTCGGCGAGCCAGGTGCTGTGCTAGGTACCAGGGCTTAGCAGTGTGGTTCCTCACAGACAAGCTCCTGCCCTGTCCCCATGTCACTCACATTCCACTGGGGGAAGCAGGCGACGAGTGACTCGCTTTCAGAATCCCGCGCGTGAGCAGAGGGCCCGAGGGAGAGTGGTCCCTCATGACATCTACGTGACCAGACGAGAAGGCCAGGGACTTCCTTTCTTTCAGGCTAGAGATCGCGTGCTAGGACTATGATACCGCGGAATGGAATAAAATCAAGTAAAAAATCTGACAATTGTCCCCTAGAAGAGTGATGTCTCTTCGGTTTGGGCCATATGTACCAGGGGTCTAAAACCCAGTCACTTCTAAGAAACCAGAAGGTCATGCTGAGCGTGACTCGTTTCAGGTACTAGAGCGTGGAGTTACGCTGCTCGTTTTGGGAAGCCGTCTGTGGGAGCCACGAAGCTCTCCTTCTCAACGGCTTCACTTTTTTCCCATGCGAATGTGGACCAAGCCTTTCCTAATTTCTCAAGAGGAGCCCCAAATCTGAAAATCGGCTCGAAATTTTCAAAAACATTCCAATTTTGAGGCTCCGAATCCAGTCTCCAGATTTTCACTGCTGTGTTTGTTTTCAGCTGCTAGACAAATAAAAAACAGTCTGTGGATAATCGTCTGCGACTTCCAGGTTCTGATCCAGCCCCCCCTCATCTAAATCCCACCTCGGGACGCTTCATTATAGTTAACGTTTCTTGTCTCAATAAACCCAGACGAAAAAAAAAGAGAAAAATTAACGGGAGGAACTGAACAAGGCTGAGATCTCTTAAACCGGATATTCTCAGCAAGATATCCCCACCCCCACCTTGTAAAAGCCCCATGTTAGAGGGCTGCGGATAGAATCTAGAGGGAACAGCCTGACCTGGCATCAATGGTCTCCCCAGACCGTTACTCAAAGCCATCACAGCAAAGAGAAGTCTTGGCCGTAGGCTACAGGTCCACAGGTCTTTTCAATGAAGAGGGGCCTGCCGGGGTGCAATCCGATAGCATCCTGGTCGGAGGGGCTGCTGGCCCCGCCTCCCCACTTCTGGACAGTATTAGTTTACACAGGCCTACAAACACACCGGCACTCCGCTACCTATTGGGTTACACGCACGGCACAAATCAACTTCCTGGGATGACTAATAGAGGAAATTGGAAAGGAAGGAACAATCTATCAATTATCAATAGGCAGCTCACAGGAACTCGGCAAATTAAGTAGTTAAAATGGGTAATAGAGATGAAAAGAAAATTATAGGATCTAAAAATACACGAGGCAGCAGATTAAAGGAACAGGCTGCTTTTCTCGCTCCCGTAATAATACACCGGCTCGAGAAAGCTCAGGGAGAAGGAGAGGGAAGAAGGGAACAATGACCACGCAACATCGCTGCCTCGCGGCGAGCATCGTCCTATGTTACTTGGGGAGCTGGCTTTCCATCTGAGAAGCTCCCAGAAGCAGGACGAGTATTTTCCCAAACTGCAGGAGAGGGGCGCTGGCGGCTGATTGTAGGTAGGATTTAGCATAGCATT
>NW_011889747.1:14134-18042 GCF_000151845.1 Pteropus vampyrus
CTCCCTACTGAGATGCACAAAGCTCTGGGTGACATCAAGGTCAACATCTTCATTTTCGGGAGGAGCCTGGAGGTGGGTAGTGACTTCCCAAGGTCTCAGGACAAGTTGCAGTGGAGCTGGCACTTTGGTCCCAACCTGAAATTCATCACCATTCCTTCCAGGGCCGGGCACCAACGGGTCTTCTTGGCGTCTGTCTGCCTTTCCCAAGGCTGACAGACCACTCGGTGCTCTGGGAGACCCCATGAACCCTGACTTAATTACTCAACAGCGATTCATGGGGCATCTGCCAATGAGGTGATGAAATCCACAGCCCCAGGCCCTGCTCTCCCGGACTTCCGGTCTAGAAGGGAAGACAAGCATTAATTGAACGATTGCCAAAGAAATGTAAATTTACAGTGGTTTCCCGTGCTGTGAAGGAGCAGCTCACAGCGAGAGCCTGCTCATTGGTTTTCTATTTCCCTGCTTCCCTCTGCATGGGGCCGCTGGATTAACCTACCTAAACCCCAGTTCTGATGTCGCTCCCAGCTCTTAAACCTTCGGTGGCTCCCACTGCTCAAAGGGTGAGAGGCGAATGCCTCAGCCTGGCAGGCAAAGCTTCCGCGAGATGCCTCCAACCCAGCTTTCTCTCCATTCTCTCCATTTTCGGGGCAAGAGCCAGCGTTTCCCACTGCCCGGCCCTTATCTGTGATGATCTGTGATGCCCGCCATGTCTTCTTAATGGAAACCCCAACCCACCATCCCCCGCAGCCGGTGCCAAGCGCCTCCTGCCCCGGGAAGCCTTCTCCGTCCCTCCCGTCACGGCCATCGTCCACCTGCAGCACTTTGGTCCTTGTCTGAGACCCCTCGTGCCTCTTGTCCTGCACCACAGCTACGTAGGGACCTTTCTTACGTTTCCAACTTGAGTCCAAGTTCTTTAGGGTGGAGACATGACTGTTTTATTCATTTTCATGTTGTCTTTTGTGTTAGTAAGACAACGTGGTGCTCAGTAAGCATGAAATGAATTCTGTTGGTGCCGAAGGGCAGGTTAGAGATAGGGGTTATACTCGAACAGTAAAAAATGGATCGATTCTTCCTCGTTTGAGCATAACCCATATCCCTATCCCATCTTTCAGCCCCAACTGAGTTCAATTCATGCTCCCTGTGCCACACACTGGAAGCCGAGGATGGAGAATGAATGACCCATGGCCCTTGTGCCCCGAAGTGACAAAGGCTAGAGAGAGAGGTGAACACCAAGCACATCATGACCGCCAGGGTGACACGCACAGCTGTGGAGATCATCACGGCAGCAGCTTGCACTCACAAGATTTCTCTCCTGTGCCAGAGGTATGCTGGGCTCTCCGCATCCGTGATCTCATTCAACCTCGGAGCAACGCCATGAGTTAGGTTCTTATTCCTATTTCATAGAGGAGGGAACCGGAGCTAACAGAGGTTGAATCGACTTGCTCAGGGTCCTAGTTAGGGATCGCATTTGGTAATATGTTACTGACACCCACCAACGAGCAGCCAGGGGCAGGAGTCTGAGGCTGACACATTGAATCCCTGGTGTCGTCAGAGACCAAGAGCCTCTTATCTTTCAACTCAGCCATTCCCAGTGTGCGACCTTCATCTTCTTGCTTGTCACCTTGTGGTTACTGGATCTACACCCAGCCTCGCATCCATGAACTACGCAGGGCATAGGGAGAGTGCAGAGGGTTAAAGCCACAGGTTAGTTAGCCTGCCCCATTTTAAGAGTTTCTGAGAAGCCCTACCAGTCTGCAGCTCCATGCCGTCAGCCAGAGCCACATCATTTGAGCACCCTTAACTGCAAGAGAGGCAGGAAATGCAGTTATACAAATGGAGTCATTGCCAGGCTAAGTAAAACTGGAATTCTTTGAATCGGAAACAAAGGGAGAATGAATATTGGGGGAGCAGTGAGCAGTGTCTGCTCTCCCGCTTTCAAGCTACCAGTGCCCCAATACACAATGAACTAAGGGTGTGGGCGAGGGGGCAGGAGAGCTCTGACCTGTGGCATTTGCCAACCCCTGTGGTGTAAACGCTCTCATCGTGGGCAATTTCAGGCTACCAACATGAGTACAGATGGCGCACGGAATTCTTGACGCTGTAACAGCCAGTTCTCAGGAGCTGGTGCAAGCCCGCCCCAAAACATCATTGCCTGGAACCTGCCTAACGCCAGGTAAATACTCTGCCATGCTACCATACCACACGCCGTGGCACACAGAGGGAGCATAAAGTGTGTGCTCAGGGACCGGGTAACTTTTGAACTTTGGAAATAGGTAAAGGCAGAGAGGCCACCATGAGCTCAGAGGCACAAAATGTGTAAGGAGTTAGAGATAATCGGGATATTCCCCTTTCCAGGCAAATGTGGGCAGACTTACCTGAAGCCCCCGGGAGCGAGGTGGGGGGTGGTGGGCAGGAGGGATTTGCAAGAGGTGACACACCAAAGGGACTCCCAGGGACTCTTAGGGGTTGTTGGGATGATGAGTCAGAGTTTCAAGGCAGAAAGTGGTTCTCGACCAGCCATCCTGCCCCTCAAGGGATCTTCGGCAAGATCTAGAGATACGTCTGGTTGTCACAAGTGGAGTGTGGGGGGCGGGGAGGGGCTGCCGCGAACACCTAGTGGGCAGAGGCCAGCGCACAGGTCAGCTCCCGCCCCCAGCGAAGAATTATCCAGCCCCGAATGTCGGTGCCGAGGTTGAGAAATCAGCCAACAAATGTTGCCTCCATGTGTTTTACGAACCACAGAAAAGATTTATTTTCTTACCTTTTTTTTTTTTTCCGGCCCTAATGATGGGGGAGGCAGTGAGTGGAGGAGGGAAGACACTGTTTATTATTCAACTCTCACTTCTACAGCAGGGAAAACACTGTTTATACAAAACATGAAAGGTCGCTCGCTGCCACAGTTATCAACTCCACATTGCGTGAGCCTTTGCCAAATCAAATTAGCTTATTTTCCTTGATATTAAGTTTGACAAGCAAAGAGACTGTGAAAACCAGAATTCCAACTGGGCGTGCCCCTGTAATTCGGGGGATTTTTTTTTAGCGTAGAGATTCCAACAGTAGCCTTATTCTTCGAGTAGGGATTATATGACTGTCTGTATTTATCTTGTCTGGAAATTTACCTCATTGTATCCTCGACTCCTTCTAAAGCTCAGAGTCTTCAGGAATGGGATGGAGGCAGCGGACGCTGTTTGGACTGGCAGAGGATGCCCAGGGCGGTCGGCCGGGGTGGTGCCCCAGGAAGACAGAGGCCCCTGCTCCGTGTGAAACCCGCTATTAACACGATTCGGTTATGGGGCGGTGATGTGTCAACATTTCTGTCAGTCAAAAGAAAAAGAAAGAAAGAAAGTATCCCCAGGCCAGTGACTCTTAATGGTTTTTAGTCCCGGATCGCTTTGAAAATCTGATGAAAGCTGTGATGTCTTCTGCACACAGGCTCACGTTTTGCAAGGGATCCGGAGAGCTTACTGGCTTCCTGGTGCCCAACCATGGAGCCCCGGGCTGGGATGAGAGACCTCTGCTGTGGGTCACAGGGTGTAGAACAGAGACGCTGAACATGGCACCAGCCAGACCCAGGCGTGTCCCGGCTCTTCCATGGTGTGTGACCTTGCAACTCCTGGAGCCTGAGTTTTCTCTGCTGCAAAATGGTCTTTAACATCTTCACCGGGTGGCCCTATCATCCAGGACTCGATCATCCATGGACCAGAAGGGGAAACAGAGGGAGGAAGGGAAGCCACTGACTCGTGGTACCAGCTGGCGTCAGGGGCACCAGCTGCATCAGACCCCTTGCAGAGTGCTGAGGACCCCAAGATAAACAGGACAAAGTTCCTGCCTCCAGGAGCTCACGGAGCATCCCAGTTTACAGGAGGGAGCTGGGGAGGCGTCCGCTGGTGCTGTAGCGTGGGGCGGGC
>NW_011889747.1:19167-23221 GCF_000151845.1 Pteropus vampyrus
CATGAGGCCTGAGTGGGGTCGGCCCCACCCCGCCTCCAGCTCTCATTGCCCTAAGCCAATGAATATATATCCTCACTTTGACCAGAGGGGTTGATTTGATGATGATCACAGAACACAGTCAACGCAGAGGAGCTTAGAGGAGACGTTGGCCCTGGGCTTCCAGATGTGAGACTCTCTCTTCCCTGGGCACTGCTAGAAGAATCTCTCCTTTTCCTACTGTATAATGTGGTAGGCAACCCCGCCCCCTCCTGCATCAGGAGGTGTAGCAGGCGGGGGGCCTGTAACTGCTGGAGGCCACCATGGGGGACCGAAAGATGAAGCCGACATCTTGAAACACAGAGTCGAGGAATGCAGCTGAGCTGAGCCGTGATGATACCCTGTGAGCACCTGGATCAAGCCTCACCTGATGCCAACTGCATCCAGACCTTCCGGCTTCCTGAGTCAGTAACTCCTCTTTGTTCCAAACGCCACTTTGAGTTGGGTTTTGGACATAAAGTCACTTAATCGATTCCAGCGGTCGAGCCAGTGATCTAACGTTGCCGATTCTGCGGAAGAGTCTTTACAAAGACTCGTCAAAAGGCAGCGGCATCTGGGAGGTAGAAGCAATGTGGACGTTATAATCTGAAAGCATGAAATCTCATATTCTCCCAAAGCAGTATGATGGACCTCGAGTCCAAAGCTTCACACCACAGCCCAACCGCATTCACGGCGAGAGGTCTGAAATGCGTGTGGACACGGTTGCAAAGACTCGGGATGGCGTTTCCATTTGGAGAAGAGCCTAGAATTTTTGGATGTTTCCCCAAGGATTCAAGCTGGTGGATCTGAAAAGCCAGCAGGGGGATCTCCTGAGAGGCGTTTTCACAGCTCCCCAGGATACTTCCTCCCTGAAAATAAGAAGCCACTTTTCTTCTGAGCCTTAGGCCCTTCCATGGTGGAAAGTTGGCCAGAAATCAGAAGGGATGAGTAATGAGGAAAAGTTTGCAGGCTTCAAAGAGCAGCATTTGGTTGAGGCTGGGCCGAAATCATCAGCGGAAGGCCTGGTGGGTGGGTTCACGTCGTCGAAGCCCATTCATTTTTCCCTGGTACTGGGCACGCTCGGCCATCTCTTTCTTTTGAACACAGGCGGATGATAAAGGGCAAGTGACAGGCCTGCTGTCTTAAAGCCTGAGTCCCAGCGGCAGAAGCATCCTGGGGCATCAGCGTGACCTCTATTTTTATCTAGCTATCTCAAGCCTCGGGGTACATTCTCCTGAGCAACCTGCTCAGAGACTTTTCCGGAAAGGAGAGGAAGAATATCTTGGCGTAGAGAAGAAAAGTGGAAATAACATTTGACCTGCCGGTACGCGATTTGTGAGGATGTGCCTTTTACAGTTTAGCTCATCTGTGAGTGAGAGAGGGACCTGGCCTCTCCAAACTTCCGTTTCTCCTTCAGTTCAATCACGGCGATACCGCCTGCTCCAATAAGTGGCTCTAAAAGGAAATAAAATCGCTCATGGAAATTGCCCAGCCTAATTCGACACACTGATGAGCTCGATGACTCTTAGCCGTAAGAACAGGCAAATTCCAAAACGAGCGTGCCACGAAAAAAGAGCCAATTGTCGTCCGCCGTCAGAAAATGTCACGTTGCCATGAAAAGGAAAAACGAAACCCTCACTAAATAAAAGCAAACTGCTTCCCAGCGCTGTTTGCAAGAAAACACAATGATATACTTTCAGTTTTGCTGCGGAGGGGGTCACGGAGGTCAGCCCACGCCCTGGCATGTGAACTTGTGGTTTCTGCCCAATGAATCAGTCCCTGATGGGAAAATGAACTTATTCGAGCAGAGCGATGTCAATGTCACTCGGAGGAAGGTGCTGGTACAATGTGCAGCCACTACAAACGCCCTACGTCAGGAGACGAAATAACATCGTCTAGGGGGCTCGCCGACATGCCGTTCACATTTAAAACCCTGATATTAATCTAAAACGTTTCGGTTTGACATCGGGGGGAGGAGGAGGGCGGAAGGCGAGGGACTCGTGTGTTCCTGTCCGTAACAAGTATGCTCGGCCCCCACGTCCCCTGCGCTCGACCCTTGGGGCACTGGTTTAGGGGTGAGTCATCCCGCCGACTGCGCAGAGGCTGTGTGAGTTAGACAAAGCGAACTCGGGGTCCCTCCCCGCCACGTTGGTCCGCTGGCCCGTTCACCAGCCTCGGAGCCCACGGACCACGGAAAGCTGTCTGGACACGGAGTGCTCTTTCTTCTGCTTCTAATAAGAAACTTCCTTTCCCAGAGGGGACTCTCTCCAGTGACTTCTGCTCATTTCTCTTTGCGGAGTTGTCTGAGCCAGGGGAGCAAGTGCAAGTTGAAAACAGGCAAAGTCAGCCAGGCTTCTCAGCGTCCCTCTAATAGCCTAGATTGACTTCAGCGGTTTGGAGGAAGTTCACATTTTTCCAAACCAGCCCCTCCATCACCATAACAGCCGGAGGGTCTGGGAACGCTGCCTGTCTTTTCGCAGGGGCTATTATGTTAGGAGATAGATTAAAAATAACAGGAAGGGGTCAGAAACTCTCTTGCTCTGAGCCAAGAAAAGAAAGAGTGTGAGGTGAGTGATCAACATCTCGGAGGGGTGGGGGGACCCTGGGCAGCCAGGCTGCGATGGGCTAATGCGCTGTTCCCATCCCACGGGGTGGAACGGGTGCCCATCGAAGACCCATGAGGGCTAGTTAGGGACTTCTCAGAAGAAGCAGCTCGCAATGCTAGAAAGTCTTGATTTTCCATTCTGAGAATAATACTCTTGGCAGGGGATTCACAAATGAGGTCTGAACTGGAAGAGGGGATTTGAGCAAGGAAGGAACATCTTGCCACAAGGACTATTTATGAGCTATAAATCTGGTTGTTAATTTCAAGCCATCAAAACCATTCTTCTATCTCTAGCCCAAAACAACAACCGATGGTCATCAGCACACGGGGAACCCACCAGAGGGACGCCGAGCGGAGCCGTAGCGCCTCCGCCCCGCCAGCCACTGCCTTTCCCGGCAGATAAAATATGACCTTAATTATAAGTCAACTCGTTCTCATTAGGAGAGGGGGAGGGAGGGGAGGGCGAGGACCGGTTGAGAAATGGAGGCTGGTGGCAGGGAGCAGAAATGTGCATGCAATTTGCAACAGGAAGAAAGCACGGCTGACTTTAACAAAAGATGTGCCGGGAACACTTCGGGCTCCAGAAGAGACTGGAAGCTGGAGCGGGCGAAGCCGTGTTGATTACAGAGGCAAGATCCAGCCCCACCAGCTTCCTCTCTCGTATGCGCAAAGCCTACTGTAAAACCGAAATCTCTCATAACTGTCCTATTTAATTATCTGTGGGAGGAGAGGCGGCGTCACCACCCACCCCCAAGAAGGAACGATGGGTAATAGTGACCTCGCAAAGTTAGGATCGCGCCTACTGCCTCTTTTCCTTGTGTGGCTTACGTGGTTGCACCATTATTATGCACCAGACACAAGGTTAGTTACAATAAGGTGAATATTGGTATCATCCCCCCTTTACGAAAGAGGAAACGGAAGCGTAATAAACGGCTTAGACGCGTAGCTAGCATACATTTAAATCAGGATTTGAACCCGGATTTATGTGGCCCCAATGGCTTTCTTGATATCCGCTCCACCATAGTGGCTTTTGCTTTTTCCCAAACTATTTTTCCCAAACACCATGAACTAAGCGTCCCATTTAACAAACGAAGAGACTGAGCCTAAGAGAAGCGAAGTGTCACCTGGAGTGAATGAAGCCCTGAGTGCTGAGGCTGGAATTCTGCAATATTTCCCCCAAAAAAGGCTTGGCGTGGCGTTCCAGAAACTAAAGAGGGCTGCATCTTAATGCTAACCCTGAACCAAAGGAGGAAGGGTCATAGCGTAAGGACCGTGAGCATCTCCTAAAGCAGCGGTCCCCAGCCTTTGTGGCACCAGGGACCGGTGCTCCTATGAGCACCTAGTGCCCGATAATCCGAGGCGGAGCTGAGGCGTGGATGCTGCCGCCAGGGAGCGGCTGCAGATACAGATGGAGCTTCGCTCGCTCACCCGCCG
>NW_011889747.1:23611-31739 GCF_000151845.1 Pteropus vampyrus
GGCTTAGGCAGACGCTGCCATTGAGTGGAAATTTCTCTCGAAACCATTCTCCCTCAACCCGAAGGGATGGACGAGACTATTAAGGACAGGAGGAGGGTCAGGGTTGCAGGCCCGCACCGCCATGTTGGTTTCATCCCCCCCACAGATGCCATCGAGTTTGAGTCGCTTAAGTCTCCCTGGACATAGAATCATCTGATCTATGAACCAACAAGAGAGCGTCTGTGTAACGGCATTTCAGGCCTTATTCATAACATGTTTGACCACGGCTACGAGTGGGCACCACCTAACCAGCACTAAATGCCCCTTCATCGGGCCCTTCTACAGACAGGTCGTGAGGAAAGATGCCATTGGTCAGTTTGTTCCACCTTGGACAAGGAATTCCTTGTTCTTAAATTTTAAATAGGAGCCTCTTGACTTATTCTGAAACATTAATCCAAACGCCACAGGAGGTGGGAGCCATGTACAAAAGCCGCCTTGTTTGGTCAGTAAATAACCCAGAGTGATTCGATTGTCCAGTGTCACGGCCAGCGAGCCGGTGAGTAAGGCTTTGGCCAATGACCTTGACCGGCAGACACCTGCTGGAGAATTTCGGCTGGTGTGGTTGCCGTCCTCATGACTGCATGCATTTTCCTCTCTGCTTTAGGAGTCGCAAATAAAAATTATTCATGGCTGACTCTAAAGGTTTCAAAGTCCATTGGAGATCTTAGAAATTAAATCCAAGTTATCCTTCAAAAATAATGCAGTCTCTCATGATATTTAAAATGTCAGAGAAACACCATTTTAGAATTCACGTCAATAGTTTAGAAAGAGTGATTCTGTAGCTCATGTAATTCCTGGCATGAATAAAGCTACAAAATGCAATCCTTTTTCATGAAGACATTGGTTGTTATAATTCAATCTAATTGAACATATATATTTACGTGTTCATAATTTGAAACATTTACAAAAGCAACATTAGCTTAAAATGGGTATACGAAATTTAGAAAATTCAGATTCAATAAGCTTTCTAGCATGAACAAGAATATTATGCTGACAGAATTTTTATATGTCGTAATAAAATCAGAGAGAAGCCATTATCAAAATAGGCTAATTTTCAAAGATTCACCTTGATTATGAATATTTCTCCTGTTTTACGTTATGTAACAACAACTTTAAATTGTTGAAACGCACTGTATAAACGGCATTCCGTCTTAGCGTGTATCTTGGTAACCAAGACCTTCAGCTCACAGCCAAGCTTTTTTTTTCCAGAGCTGCAATTTCAACAGGAAAATATTCCTTATATGAACTCAAATACTTAAAGCATTAGCAGTTAAGTTGTTTTGCCTTTTAGAAATTCTCGAGCTCTCTTATTTTAAATTTATACAAGTGCTTTTAAGTCTCTAATTAACTTAAGGGATCCCATAGACTTAAGAATGTCTGATTTGATTCATTCATTTTCTCCTATCTGGACTACGTATCTGAGAGTATGACATAAGAACAGAGTTTACAGTCAACTAAAGACTGACCACTGCAGAAAATGAGATAGTTTATGTGGGGTGGGGGGAATGTATTAACTGTTTTTGAACTTGGCAGTCCCTACGTTTAACGAAAAACAGACATGGAAGGGATTCCTTCGTTCACCAAAAGGCAGACTTAAATAAGCTCAAGGAAAGACAATGTTTGCTTCTCTTCCCCAGACAAACCGTAGACAAATAAACACACAACAACCCAAGACAGAAAGTGCTGCTGAAAAAAACTCAGTTAAGACAAAGTCTCGCAGGAGGCTGCTGACCAGAATAACAAAACAAGTCCAGAACGTAGTCACTTGGACAGCCTCCATTAAACTCACTAAACTCGCCGAGGATGCGATGCCCACACTCACGCGCTCGGAGCTGGCTCCCTCCCCCGCCCCCACCCCAGTGCAGGAAGACCAAACCAGAGCATCGAAGGGCTCCTTCCTATGCTCTGCTTCAGAAATCGGGGGTACCATGAGTGAGGGAGACGGGGTGGGGGGGGCCGAGGCATTCTTGGTGGAACCTCCATTCTCTGTGCCTGAGGGTAGAAAGGACTGGACCGCCAGAGCCAAAAACTAAAATAAAACAAAACAAAAACAATACCATACAAACACACAAAAACCAGTCTATTCACTTGCCAAGCAAGGGAACCCAGTGAAGACACTTACTGAGTGGTTCTCCAGAAAAAAAGAAATCAGAGATTTTTAAGTGGTGGAGAAAGGGGAGTTCATGGCTGTGGGCTAAGTGAGCATTGAAAACTCACCCTATGGATAGAACGGAGTGAATCCGCAGGTCTGTGCACAGCCGGTTAGATAAGTTCCATTGATGTTGGTTAGCAAAGAGTTTCTGGTTACGTCCTAGTACCCAGGAAGGTCTTGGGTACCAGGTCACTCGAGGTTCACGATTCTTAAGCAGCTCAACTGTTTAGAGCCAACTGTTGTAATGAAAAGCGACATTCGGTTTTGACAGCCCCTGACAAGTGCTACTGTAAGCCAGAGTATCCTTTGATAGATGGCGTTAAAAAGAAGGGACTCTGAACCATACCCCCGTACACGTACAAATTATGAAGTGGCCCACAGGGGTTCTGTGGCAGCCTTCAAAATGAGAGAGACAAAGAGATCACAGAGTAACAGGGAATCGATAGAGGGCGCTCTTGCTGGTATGTTGCTCTGTGACAGTCTCGTCACAGAGGACCCAAGAAGGAAGCAATATTATTCCTGGCATCTGCACTGGATTTTGTTTGTTTGTTTGTTTGATTCTTTGTTTCTGTATTGTTGAGTGTATAGCAGTTACCAGAAAAAAAAAATCTCTTTTTAATTAACAAAGTTATTTTTATTCGGATTGATCACAGTCCCAATTGAGGCATGTTAGTGTTTGTTATTAATGAACCCAATAATAATTGAGCTTCTTTGAAAGCTTTTATTATGGCCATTTGGAATGAAAGCATCAACATAAACTCTGTTGCTCTAAACAATACTCACGCTAATAAAGCTATTCCCGGGTGGCTTGTGTTCTAGCTAATCAGACGTGTTGGGTCCAAGTCATAATGAACTATGGTTAAGGGGACACTGAGAGAGGCTACTTCCTCTTCTCCCTTGAGATCAGGATGGACAGCAAAACAGATTCATTCATCTATTTAGTGCTAGAAAACATATTTATAAAACTGAGAAAGGAATGATGAAGAATTGTCAAAAGAATTTGGGTTTGTCAAAAGTCAGAACTGTACCCCCAAAAGGGTTCTTTTTTCTGTATGTGAATTTTACCTTAATAAACCTCATCCACAAAAAAAGGAATCTAGAGTATTTCCCCGGACAAAGAGAGAACTAAGGAATTGACTTAAAAATAACTTCCAATATCTGTTGATAAATGTCTGTAATTGGCTTCGAAATATACCAAGGTCACGATGGGTGTTAACTAGACTTATCGCGATGACCATTTTGCAATATACACAAACATCAGATCATTAAGTCGTACACCCCAAATAAATATAATGTTATATGTTTATTATATCTCAATCAAAAATTAATTATATATATATTATCATATATAGGGGAGTGTCAGGAAGGAGTTCAAATGAAACAATGAAACGAGATTGGCCAATGAGCTGATAGATATTGGACCTGGGTGTCGGGCCTGTGGAGATTCACATTCTATTCTCTCTCATTCTTTATACAGTTGCTATTTTCCATAGTAGGAAGTCAAACAAGCAATTTATGAGTTTAGGAGGATTTTTTTTACCCAGAGAATGCTGAACTCATGTTCCAGTGCCAGGTAAAATGCTCAGAATATTAAACGTCGAAATATTGAACATGAGATAATGAACCTTTGCCACGTGCTGCGTTCTGAGCTACATGTTTGATGCGTGTTCGCTCACACAGTCCTGTACCCTGCAAAGCGGGTACTATTCTTCCCATTCTACAAAGAGGGAAACCGAGGCTGGGAGATTACAAGAGCTGCCTAAGTCCCACCACTTGGAAGTGAGGAAGCCAGGATCCAAATCTGAGCTGGTCTGACTCCAAAAACTAGTTGGTTTGGGGGGTTTGGTTGTACGTCTGTGTGTGCGCGTGCGTGTGCGTGTGTGTGCGCGCGCGCGCGTGTGTTTACAATGCTTTAATATTAAGAACTGGGTTTTTTTCATATTGCTACTGTTTAGCTTTGAAAAAAATTGACAAAGGGAAGACGCTCAGATTCTTTCCTCCAAATGAGATGTCACATGTGTACATTTTTCTAGCACAACTTAAAACCTTGTGTTGATAGTTCCTGTTGGAGCAGGTTGGTCAGGAATTGATGTGACTCTCACCTCCTGGGGAAGCCTTTCCTGATCGCCCAGCCCCCAGGGGTACTCCCTCCTGGTTCCTGCATCTTTGAGGGCTCAGTCCATCAATGAGGACTGAGCAGAAGGTTCTTGGAGGTGCCCGTTTCCTGTGCCTCCCCAAACAGATTGCAGCTCGTTCGTGTCACCAAAGATCGCAGCTCGGAGTCTCCCCTCTGTTTTTATCCATCTGCGGTGCCAAGAAAAACCACTTCTAGGATTAAGCCAATTCTAGTGAGGCCACAGAGGCATAGAAGAGACATGACAGCAAACAGGAAACTGCTCTTTCCTGAGCTGCCTACTATGTGCTTTACAAGCTACTCGATAGTGAACAAACATGATCTCATTTTGCCCCCATTGGAACAACTCTAATAGAAGGGATTATTATTCCCACCTTAGAAAACTGGGAGCTCTGAATATTTGAGGGTGTCTGAGATGAATGACCCAATGTCCACGCTCTTTCTAGTTTGTGGTTTTATTATTTGCTAGCGGGGTGACTTTTTTGGCATCCCCTCTCTGAACCTCAGTTTCTTCATGTACAAAGCAGTGCTAATCATTTTGTGTCGAGGGCAAAATAAAAATGCCTACTGCCTAAATATACACAAGTACATGTCGTCACTTGAGTGGGGGTTTAGTGCCCCAGATACAAGGGCACGAGGGTCATTTCCCAGGGCCCTCAGGGCAGTCACACTTCTCCAACTAGTAATAATGTCAGGCGGCACCGGTCTTCTCGGCCATGTCTTGTGCCACACCTCAGCCCTCCCCAGTTCCAAACCCCGCTCCTGCCACCTCTAGATTCCCCTCCACCCTCATCACAGTCCTTCGTGTAGAAGCGGGGTGCCCCGTTCTGATCTCACCTTTACCAAGGCAGTGGCCCCGAGAACACTGTGGTCGAAGACCCCATCCCTGACGCAGGCACAGTTCTAATTTCATCTTTGCTGTTTTCTGGACTTGTCACCTGACTAAGCCAAGTGCCCCATCCGCAGGCCCTGGTAGTTCCCACCCTTCTCCTAGGCAGTCGGAATCATCACCAAAATCAGATCAGTAACTATATAATTAGTTGTTAAAATTTACTCTTCTGGACTATGAGGGCCAGGAAGAGGTCTCGTTAACCTCTGATCCTTAAATCTTGTAGAATACGAGGCACAAAGCGAGAAATTTAGAATATTCGTTGAATGTTAGAAGAATACAACATTTTAAAAGTATGGAGGTTTTTCTCTTTACAAAGCCATGTTCTGTCCTCACCATTTTGATTCACTATTTTGATCCCAGGAGAGTTTAACTATACTGTTTTGACTGTGCTATTTGCTCTTTGCACCGTCAATAATGCGGCCAGTTAGTAGGCAAGTTATTGGACCCATCAGATTAGTCACGTGATGAACAATAAGATCCTAGGATCGCTGACAAGAATTGCACGTGATTTTATCATGTATTAGCCAAGAAATAATTACAGATTTTAAATTTAATTCATGATTTGTGGGAAACCCGTAGAAAAATACCTATACAAATTAAACACAGCACCTAAATTGAAAGCCAGCAAAGTCGAGACTTACCAAATATGAGGAAAAGAACTGAATTCAATGAAGAAAACACAAAGCCATAGTTAATAAAATGATATAAACAAAATACCTATCAATGAACCAAGTGTTTTTGATAAAATATACAGGGAAAATAATTAAGGTGGCCAATTCATTCCAGTTTGCTCGGGACATTCCTGGCTTTAGCCCTCAAAGTCCCATATCCCAGGAACCGCTAAGTCCCAGGCAAACCAGGATGGTTGGTCAACCTAAACATAATTGGTCGAGTTAAAAGTAATGTTGGCTCTACTACTTATAGCTATATCACCTTGGGTTCTTGTCTCAGTTCCCACATTTATTAATTAGGGCTAATAATCACACCTATGTCATAGGTTCTTGTGAGGATAAACTGAGGCGGTACATGGAAAGCGTAATAAGTGCTCAAATTTAATAGTTATTATTTGTTCCAAGTCATAACCATGTTAGTGGCAGAAGAAGAAATTCCAGAAGAGAACTTTCTCTCCCCAAGGCTTCTGTTTATTTACCTCCTACACTCCGCATGTTTGTGCACATTGGATTTATAGCCAAGAACGTCTTCCAAGAGTGGTAGTTCGTTCGGAGAGTCCCTATGGTGCCCTGTGCTTAGAAGCAACACACGGCTACCGGATCATCTTTTGCACATGGGCAGATAAACCTGACCTATAGACCGTTAAAGAAACCAAGCTGTTAAAAAAAAAAAAAAAAAAAAGCCCCAATCATCTTCAGGTCTCTGTAATGCAGAAGATGGCGAGTGTAGAACCAACACCCAGAAACACTGGGCGAGGTTAAACACGGACCCATCTGAGGGCATGGCTAGCACACGGCCTGTCTCATTCTAGGCTCTTGATAACCGAGGCCGGGGAATAGTAGCAGGTGGCCTGCGTCAGGCAGATTCCGACTAGGGTGAACAGGAGACACTGGTTTTAGAAAGGAACCCATGTTAAAATGAATAAGCAGCCGATCGAGGTGTCGAGAACTCTCAGATTATGTTGCGTCATCATCTGGGCTTGAATCATTAAGCTGCCTCTCCACCTGGGGCTGTGACTTAATGAGGCCCTTCCTTTCATTTGGGTCATATTCTACCACCTCTCCCTTTTATTCGCGAAACAAGGTGGGTTCTGGGCCCGAACTCACCCTGGAACTGGGGAAGAAGTCGTGAGGTTGGGAGTTGGTGGAGCAGATGGACGTGGGTGTCAGGAGGGGTCTTTTTATCCTAGTGTGGTCCTTGACATTTCACCCCTGCTCCCACTCATTTCAGCTTCTTCCTGCCTCCCTCAGCTCTGACAGGGCTGCCATTTTTCTAGTTTTATCAACCTACCTGGGAACCTGCCAGAGCATCCCACAGGTGTGTATTTTCAAGTGCACACCGTCCCCGTGACCCCTGTCCTGCTAGCAATTTCCCCTCCGCCTCTGGTGGGAGAGCTGGGCTGAGTTTCAGCTCTGGATGAGAAGGATTAGTGAGGAGAAAATGTTTGTAAAATGAATGACGGCGTGAATAATAATTCTAGGATATCATTAAGGATGGCCGGCTACGTGGGCTGAAAGGAGAGAGTGTTTTAAAACTGGCCAGTGAGAAATAGAGGCATTGCATATTTCTGTGTTTTGTTTAAAAGAAATGGAAACATGTCCGCGCGGGCCCTCGCTGTATGGGAAGACTTCTGGAAATCCCTTTACCAATTTAAAGGGAAAATATAAAGTAAACAGTAGGACACGTGACACTCAACTATTGCAGAAATTGCGACATCATTCCTGAACGGCGGAAACGTGAGAAAAGTTGTCTTCAGAAATTAATCCATCGTCTCTGTCCTGCCCGATGGGGTCTGAGGTCTCCTAGGTAAAGATCGGACACAGTTAGGGCTTCCATTCTGGAAATGCCTTGAACTTGATCTTCACTCGATTTTCAAAGCGCACTAGGCCTGTCCTCCGCCTGCCTTCCCTTCCCCTCGGCTGTGCTGGTGACAACCAGCTCTGCTTTTCTAAGACGTTTTCTCTCTCCTCTCCCTCTCTCTGCAGCATTGTGAAGCTCAGGGCTGGGACCAGGGTCCCAGGAAGTCCCAGTAAAGAGTCCTTATCATATCCTGATGGAATATTCCACACGAGCTGCTGTTCTTAGGTGTGTCCTCTCTGCGGCTTTTCACAATAAAGTAAAACAACACAGCTTAATTTTGAAATGAGCCCAGCCCTCCTCCTTCCTTCCCAATCTGCCTTGTGTGTCTGCATTTAATTAATTGGGCTTGTTGCTGATAGACCATCTGATTTGCACAAAC
>NW_011889747.1:31789-45494 GCF_000151845.1 Pteropus vampyrus
GTCTCTGTCCTGCCCGATGGGGTCTGAGGTCTCCTAGGTAAAGATCGGACACAGTTAGGGCTTCCATTCTGGAAATGCCTTGAACTTGATCTTCACTCGATTTTCAAAGCGCACTAGGCCTGTCCTCCGCCTGCCTTCCCTTCCCCTCGGCTGTGCTGGTGACAACCAGCTCTGCTTTTCTAAGACGTTTTCTCTCTCCTCTCCCTCTCTCTGCAGCATTGTGAAGCTCAGGGCTGGGACCAGGGTCCCAGGAAGTCCCAGTAAAGAGTCCTTATCATATCCTGATGGAATATTCCACACGAGCTGCTGTTCTTAGGTGTGTCCTCTCTGCGGCTTTTCACAATAAAGTAAAACAACACAGCTTAATTTTGAAATGAGCCCAGCCCTCCTCCTTCCTTCCCAATCTGCCTTGTGTGTCTGCATTTAATTAATTGGGCTTGTTGCTGATAGACCATCTGATTTGCACAAACGATTAAATGCAATTACTTGGGTACACTCATCAGGGCTCCTAATCTATTATGCTTGGCAAATTTTGCCAAATGAAATTAGAGGTGCCATTCCCAAATCTGGTTCTTCCACACTGAGGGCCCTCGCTCTCGATAATAAACGTGCAATGCACGGGGCTGATTTACACGTTCAGGCTTTATGACCTTCGGAGGTTTCATCATCTCTCCGGTGCTCGATGCCCTTGCTTTGAGAACCGCTGGCACCTTCTTCCATCTCTTTGCCTTCAGCTCATTTCAGCAGGCACACAGGGCACTGTGGAGGACCGTGCTTCATTCAAAGCCCCTTCCCCAACGTTCACCGAGCACCGAGCGAGCGCTCCGCAAGGTGTGTCACCCCATCATCTCGTTCTAGCTCGATCACGTCTCGATGTTTATTGCCCAGGATATAATTTTCAGCGCTATCGTCTTCCGAAGTGAGTCTGGAGACGTTTTGGAAATCAGGTCTTGTTAATGTTTAATGTTATGTGCTCTGCTCACCTTCCCAACGAATTCTGTGCAATTTCCTTGGAGTGTGCAAGAATCACACAACATAAAAGATCCTGGCTCCCCAGAGATGGCGCCTCATCCAACCCGTGCCAAAGAGATCGGTCTTGCCTGCGTGTGTGGTCACGGGGTTGGAGTTTATGGTGAGGCTGAGCACTTGGGAGAAGGAGCTGATCATCTAGATCTCTGGGCTATAGCTCATGAGGGGGGGGCGGGACGGAGGGTAATTTGTAGAGTCCTTTTTGTCAAGTTAGGGCCAAAGGGAGGCAGAGGGAAATAGGATGATAAAATTTGGGGCAAGAGGAAACTGCCATGTCTCCATCATTTTAGGGAAGGGAGCATTGGAACAGAGGACAAAAGCCTTCTTTTAAAAAACAATTAATATGGCTCAGACTCAGGCACATTGGGACAGGTGGGGACGCCATGTCTAACCTGGTAAGGGAGGAGGGTGCCTTCCTGTGTCATCCTCTACTCAGAGACCACTCCACAGTTAGTGCAAGGTGCCTGTGCTCCCGCCGACCTGTCTTATATCTATGGGACTCTAAATGAGTCACTTAACCTCTGCTGGTCTCAGTCGAGTCATCCATAAAATGAGAACTTGGTCATATAAAGGAGTTTCCAAAACCCCTGCTTTTAAATTATTATAAATTTTATAATTGCACAAATAATACATATACTCTCTACGTTTAAAAAAATTACCGATAAGGCTAAAATTTCCTTTAATCACTGTTATTAATTTGAGTATATCTACTCCATCTTTTTTGTACACATTAATTATAAATATGTTTATATTTAAGACATAATCAGTATCAAATGGCACATATTCTGCAAGCTCTCATGCCCTGGAGATCTTCCTCTGGCGGTAATTCTATATTTATTTCATTTTCTTCAAAAACTGCTACATAGAATTTTCAGTATGATGGCGCCATAGATGTTTTACTCCTCTAGGTGGACATTTATACTGCTTTCTGCTGATTCAGATGATGTTTCAGTGAAGGCACTGTTAGTTCATCCAAATGTAGGGTCTGTCCCCTCTGAGTAGGGTCTGTCCCTTACTTCCTGGATTGCGCCTCAGTCATGTTTATTTTCCTGGAACTGAAGTGTCCTCAACATTTATTGAATGAAACAAAAAGTTACTTTGAGTACCTGGGGAGACTTCAGGAAGCATGCAGCTTAAGATCTAAGAATCCACGAAGTAATCTTGTGTCAAACAAACATCTTTAAATCCATAGACTAAACTGAGAGACAAAGATGTGAAAAGATTCACTTGCTCCTAGAATGGACCGTAATTCCGCTCAGGCAGGGGGAGGCAGTGGGGCCTGGAGATAAGTCGGGGAAGGCCCCGTCTTAGGGTCTTACCATCTGACGAAGTCACCCTCCAGGAGATGAGATATGTAAACACGTATCTACGAGGAAGGACAGGAGGGTATGAGACTCCCCCTCAGACGAGTGGAAGCAACTCTGAGAAAGAGACTTTCAGCCAAATTAGAAGCCGGGGGATCAATGAGGAATGAAGATCTGGGGAGCCGGAAGAGGAAGAGAGAGTCCAGACGAGAAGGAAGTGACACACGTCAGCATTTCTCCAACCTGACCGTGCACGTGTCAGCCAAGGGTCTCCCAGGGGTCTCGTTCCGCCGTGTGACCGGGCTCGGTCAGGCTGGGATGGGGGCCGAATTTGCGTTTCCACGAGCTCCCCAGGAAGGCTATGCTGCTGGCCCCATGGGAAAGCAGAACCTAAGGGAGGCAGCGCCAGACATATTTGGAGCCTTAGGCTAGAACTAAAACGGGTACAAGTTTGCCATTAAAACCGTGATCAGATTCCAAAGGGATTTCAACATCGACGTGACTTGATAACATTGCTTGTCCTGAGCATTTTGTACACGTTTAGCCGTGTTAGGCGGCGTAGTTTGTGAACAGTACAACAACCGGGAATATTTATTGAGCTACTATTGTGTCCAGGCACCTTTCTCGGGGCTGGGAACACAGCGATGACACAGGCGGACTAAAATCCTTGCTCCGGGGGAGGTGGCATCCGTCCTAGTGAGGCAAGGAGGACGAGAAATGAATAGAATAAATAAGTAAATGATCGAGTGTTCCATGGTGACAAAAGCCACTGAAAAAGTAGAGTAAGGAAAAGCGGGCAGGGGGTCGAGAGTGGATTTTGTTTTTAAACAAAGTGGTCGAGGTAGGACTCGGAGACGCGTCTGAAGACATGCAGGAGATAAAGGGCTTAACCACGGGGGTGTGGGGAAGAGCATGGGGGGGACAGGGAACAACCAGTGCAAAAGCCCCGATTTTATAAGTAAGGAAACTAAACCCCGGACAGCTCGGGTAGCTAACCCAAAGTCTCCTAGATTGAAAACCCAGGTCTAACTTGGCCCCTGATCTCATCAGCCACTGCTCCGCTGCCTTTCTCAGTCTAGCGACATGTGGCCTTGGTGTCACTGACGAGCCTCTGGTAGTAAAGAAGGCTGTCCTCCTTTGCTGGGCACTTGCACGAGCAGTGACCACCCTCTCCCCTCTATACTGTGCAGGGGGACTTGGGGGAGAGGGCTGCGCAGACGGGTGGATAAAGGGACCTGCCTCTCCTGGGCCAGTTTTCACTTCCGACTATAACCGGAAAAGCCTCTCCGTTGGTCCCTAAATGGACACCCTCACCATCAAGCTGTGTCATGTGGGTCCTCCAGTTAACCATCTGAACCTCAGTTTCCTCATCCACAAACGGAGCTCCCCCACAATGCTGCTGGGAAGATTAAATGAGAAAATGCATATAATAACAATAGCTACTATTTATCAGCCACTGACCATGGTCCAGGCACTGCATCAAACACTTTACATGTCGTCTCTCGGTTAGTCTTTACGGCACCCGTGTGACTAGGTACTACTCGTGGAGCCCCATTTTGATGATGATGAAACTGAGGCTCAGGGAGAAATGACTTGTCCAAGGTCAACAGTTAAGCAGTAAGGAGGTCTAGAGAGAAAGCTGGGAAGATTTGCCTGGGAAGGTCCACGTTCTTAACCACTCACCCTGCTTCACAGGCTCTGCACGCTTGTTACGACAAACCACCAAGAAATGCCTGGAACTTTCTTTGCTGTTCATGCAGGATGTTCCTTATTAGCTCTAGAAATAGATCTCTGGGACTTCTCTTGGCCGATTTACACCTAAGAATTTAAGCGCTAAGGATGGCGGTAGAGAGAGAAGAGCTTGTCTTCTATCGGGAGAGAAACAGCTAATGCTCATTTAAATAAACTAAGATAAGCCTGCATCTTATTGTGCCAGAAAAATAAGAAAAAGTGAGAAAAGCTCAAAGATTGATAAGGATGAGTCAAAAGAACATCCGCTTAAAGGGTCTCCCACTGGCCTGAGCTGGTTTAATTTTAGTATCAAAATGAATATTGATGGTAACAGATTATATAGCATATCAAATAAAATCCCTGAGTTTGTACTGATTCAAAGAAACAAATACATAAATATAAAAGGGGGATAGAAAGTCTTTCTTTACAGTAGAGTGTCAACTAATAAAAATCAAAAGAAATAAAGAGAAAAAATCATTTCTGTGATTCAGGCATAATTACCAAGGAATGTTAAAACCATTGAATGAAAACTCAATGAAACACAAGATAGTTGCATTGTCTCAAAGGGTCTCCCTATAGATTAGTTATGAATTACCAGGGGGTAAAAATAGTACCTTCGCGATGGACCACTCTGGAAAAACGAGATTTCTCCTAATAGGACAACCTGATAGCATGGGCTTCCCGATACAACACACTGAGGACACAGCGCTAAGTGACACTCTTGCCCCAAACAAATGACCTGAGTACAATCGTGAGAAAATAAGCAAACAAATCTGAATCAAGGGACATTTCTCAAAACAATTGGCCAAGGTCATGGGCGACAAAAACAGACTAAGAACTGTTCTAGATTAAAGGAGAATGGGGTGACAAGACACACGTGAAAAAATGGCCACAGAAGACATTATTGGGACGATTTGGGAAACATTATATGGCCTGCATATTAGACAAGAGCATGGTACCAGTATTTGGTGCTAATATTGTTTCAGAGTTAGATTTCTTGAGTGTGATGATACCATTGTGGTTTTGTAAGTGAATGCCCTTGTTCTTTGGAGAAGCACCCTGATACGTTTAAGGGTGAAGTGCTCTGATGTCTGCAACCAACTCTCAAGGGGTTCGGCCACATCACCCCCCAAATTACATACATCCACATAGAAGAGAAAGTGCCTGTGACACGATATTAGCAATTAATGAATCTAAGTGAAGGGTTAATTCTCTTCTTACAATTTTCTATAGAGTTAAATTTTTCATAATAAAAAGTTTAAATCATAAAAAAATAATTTTGATGACTGCTACGCTATGAAGCAAATAGAATGAAATAATGGGACAGAGCTAAGTTATTTTTCAAAACATTCATTTATTTCATCTAATTTATTTAACGTATTGACATAAAGTGTTCGTAGTACTTTCTTACTTTCCTTTTAATATCTACGGGACCTGTGGTGATAATCCCTTTTTCATTTCCGATAGTGGTGATTATAATTTCTTTTTTTTTTTTTCTTTTCTTTTTTTTTTTATCAATTTAGTTAGAAATACGTCAATTTTGCTAATTATTTTTAGAGAGTCAAATTTGGACTTTGCTAATTTTCTGTATTATCGGTCTTGTATTTCATCAGTTTCTGCTATGATCATTATCATATCTCTCTTTACATTTACTCTTGGTTGACTTTGCCTTTCCCCACACTCCCCTATTTCCTGAAGGTGGAAGCTCGGGTCATTGACTTTAGGTATTTCTTTTTCTCTAGCATAAACATTAAAGCTATAACTTTCCCTCTAAACGCTGCGTTAGCTTCATCTCACAAATTTTGATAGATCATATTTTTGCTGGGTTTTTTTTTTTAGTTTAAAATATTTTCTAATCTCTCGTGAATTTGTCTTCAGTTCGTGAACTATTTAGCAACATATCATTTAATTTCCAGATATTTGGGGTTTTCCCAGATGTTTTATTATTATTAGTTTCTCATTTAATTCCTTTGTGGTCAGAAAACACTCTTTGTATGATTTCGATCCTTTTACATTACTATGATTTGTTTCCTGGCCCAGAATCTGGTCTCTCTTGACAAATGTATCATAGTTACTTAACTAACTGGATGATTACTTAATCTCCAGCCTCAGTTTCCTCTTCTATAAAAAGGGGATGATAGCAACAGCATTTGTCTCAAAGGGCTGGTATAAGGATTAAAATAGGCAACATATAAGAGGTGATGAGCACAGCCGGCACATGGTACACACTATTCGATCAGTGTTAACTCATTATCAGTACTGTTCTTAGTCAAAAGGTCACGACCCCACCGGATGCCGAATTTAGCTTCATTCTGGGCTCCACCAGGGCGTCCCTAGGATTCCCTAGTAAAATAGTCCCTCTGGCCCTGGTAATCTCCCACTGCCTCTGAACAAGTCTAGGCTACCTCTCCATGGTCTTCGAGGCCCTGTGCGGCCCTGCCCCTACCCATCTCACTGACCATCTCTCCTCTACTGTCCCTCACACTCGCCACTCCCCGGCCACATCGGTCTTCTATCCGGTCCTTGGACACCGTGAGCAGAAACTGTCCCACTCTGGGCCTTCGGGCTTCTGCCTGGACCCGTCTCATCCTCACATTCTCACCTTGCTGACCCCGGCCCCTCCCTCACATCTGTCTTAGTTCGTTCCGGCTGCTGTAACAAAACACCACAGGCTGACTGGCTTAGAAACCACAGAAATTCATTTCTTCCAGTTCTGGAGGCTGGAAGGCCAAGGTCAAAGAGCCAGTAGTCGGTGAGCCGTTGATGTCTGGCGAGGCCCCACTTCCTGGTCCCCGGTCGCATGCTTACATGGCCAAAGGGGCAGGGGGCATCTCTGGGGTGTCTTCTATAAGGGCACTAGTCCCCAGTCACCTCCCAGAGGACCTACTTCCAAATATCATCACTTTGGCCCTTCGGTTTCGACGCATGAATCTGGGGGAGGGGACACACACATTCAGTCTATGACAACATGCGAGCTTAAACGTGGCCTTCTCTGATGACACGATATACAGTCAGTCCACTTGTCACTCGATGGCTTTTTTCTTCAATGCATTCAGCGCAGTTTGTACCTATGCGAGCTCCACCGCCAGACAGGAAGCAGCAAGAAGGCAGGGCACTGTGCCTGGAAAGGACAGTCATCATAGTCTAGAAACGTCTGTTGAATGAATTATTGTTCTAAATGCCAGAAAACTGGGGAAAATCACTTTAGTGTTTGAGCTTTATTTTCCTCGTCTGTAAAACGGAGCCATCATTCCTCCCTCAAAGTGTTAAAGTTGATCAGCATGCGTCCAATACAAGTTTTAAAAGGCATCCACAGACATGCTCAAACTAGTAAATCTCTGCGCGGTATATAATGTCCATTGTCACTTGGTTAGTCAACTGAAAAGCTAGAAGCGACCGAAAAGGTCACCCACGGCCCACCCGTACACGAGAGTGCCGGCAGCTGCTTCCACACTGAGACCTCTGAGGATGGAAAGATATGCTAACGAAGAATGAAAACAGGCATGCCTACTAAGTGCTCACTTAAAATAGTAGGTACGCATCCTCTAGAACACGAGAGTTTTGACATTGTTTACTCCTTGGGGACGAGTTTGGAAATGGGAAGACTCTTCCTGTTCATTTGAAGCTTGTTTGAAACTTTTCCCATGGGCCCATGGTACTTTTAGAAATCATTCATTCGTTCCTTCGCGTTGCAAGCCTGGCGGTGAGCAGAGCTGGCTTGCTCCCCCCCCCCCCCCCCCCGCCCCCGTGCAGATGCTCCGCACTGAGCCTCCAGCTCACTTCAGTAGCACCTCACAAGGCCCTGGAGCCATGTGCCCAAGTGTCACTCGACACACTGCCGTCCTGGGCCATTCCCCACCCTTCGCTCAGACCACTGCTCCATGGCCTGTGCCTGTTCTGGGTGGCGCAGGCAGCCCGGCCGCAGAGGCTGGCAGCTGGCAGCTTGGTCTCCTACCTCGCCCGCCCTGATGCCGGCTGAGAAGATTCTCCAGACAGGTCGGCTCAGGCTGGTGCCACGGGTGCCAGGCCTGAGGACCAGGTAGTAAATCATTAGCAGATCGGCCCACAGATCCCTTCCCCATTCGGGGAGCTGCCTGGTGCGTCCCAAGAGAAAGAGATTTATCGGTGCTTGGCCGGCTGCCTGGCCCTTACGCGGTCGCAGGCTCCAAGCGGGTTGAACCGGGAGCTGTTCCTCCTTCTCCAAGGCAGGGCTGGGCCTGGGGAGGCCCGAGGAAACCAAAGCAAGGGCCACGGGCCCGGGACGCAGCGAGAGAAGCACGGCCGCAGCCGGCCCCTGACAGTAAGATGGGGTCCCGGTTATACCCGGAGGGAGCCCCGTGACAAGAGTGAGACAGACCCCTGATTCTGAGGGCAGGGCCCCGGCCTCCTTCTCCAAGGCAGGGCTGGGCCTGGGGAGGCCCGAGGAAACCAAAGCAAGGGCCACGGGCCCGGGACGCAGCGAGAGAAACACGGCCGCAGCCGGCCCCTGACAGTAAGATGGGGTCCCGGTTATACCCGGAGGGAGCCCCATGACAAGAGTGAGACAGACCCCTGATTCTGAGGGCAGGGCCCCGGACAGCCTCAAGGCCCCCCACACCCTCCGCTCCGCAGAGAGCAGGCCCTGGAACCGAAGGATGGCCCCGCTTTGATCTCCATCCTCCCCTCGCACCGGCTGGCGCTGGGAAGGCGCCTTCCAGAAGCTATCCCAGGGCAATTTTCTACCTTTGAAGTCCCAGGAAAGCCTGCCAGGAGCTGTTCTGGTGTGAGGAGGCTGCTGGGGCAGGCAGCCTGGTGCCGTTGTCTCGTTGTCTCACGGGATGCCAGAACTGGAACATCAAGACATCAAAGCGGAGGGTGGCACGAGGGATGAGTAAGCGCGGGGCCAGGCTTTGCCGGGGCCCGGAGGCCTTCTCCCGGCCTCCCAGCCCCAGCGGAGCCGGATGAGGGAGCTTAGCGCAGAGGGCTAGCTCACCTGCCTGGGGGCGGGGAGCCGGTGGGGCGCTCTGGGGCACCGGCCTGCCTCTTCACACCTCGGAGAGGGCACAGCTGATGTCAGAGCAAAAGCGGAGTCCCCTTCTGGCTCCCTGACCCCTGCCTCTCCCTCTTCTCGTCTGGGATTTCTTCATCTGTCATCTGAGAAGGTGGGATCAGCCCTAGGATGACCAACTGGTAGCTGGAGGGCAGCTCCGGGCTCACAGATAGGTTTCGTCTGGCCAATGTGAGTGGAAAACAGAGAAAAGTAGTTGTAAATTATTTCCAACTTTTAAAAATTAGGTGACTCGATGGCAGTTTCTACGTTTTTGGAAGCCTTGGCAAAAAAGTGGAAAGTGGGGCCAGGCCTGCTACCCGAAATGGCAGAGATTGGCAGGGGATGAGGAGCAGCTGCCGCCTTTGCAAGAAACGGAAGTTCCAGTTGTTGACAGTCCCACGGGGCCTGCCACCTTCATGCCATATGACCATTTCAATTGGGGGCCCCTGGACTAGATAACATCACTTTATTTCAGGAGATGCGACACAGGAGCCCTCACCATGTGCCACAAAACCCCCTGGGAAGACACGGGTGAAGCAGGCAGACACGATTCGGCCCCTTGCCTGTCAGCGTCACAGATCAGCTTTCCGTAGAGGTTTCTGGAAGTGCGTTTCATGCATGCCTGTTAGCAGAGTCACGTGGGGAGGCTGGTTAATATGCAGAGATGCCTGGGTCCCGACCCAAATCTGCTAAATCTGACTGTCTGGGGGGTGGAATCTGGAAGTCTACATTTTTAGCACACTCCCCAGGGGAGACGTCTTAGCCACAGCAAAGCTTCTGAAGTGCCTGTGGGAAGGATGCTCTTCCGTGGTCTGCCACTGTGAGACCACGGACCCAATGACCAGGGCCTCAGGGACGAGCCGCCCCGTCCATCGTCAAGGTGGCACGCTAAGCCCTCTCCAGCCATCACTTCACTTGCCCCACACGACGACCCCCTGAGCTGGGTACCGTCACTGCCCCCCGCTTAACAGGTGGGGCGACTGAAGGACAAGGAGGCCAAGACATGCGTGTCCGATCATGCACCTGGAAGTAGCAGAGCTGGAATCCACACCTGGGCCCGACTCCAAAGTCATTGCCTAAGAATACAGCTGCCATCACCTTCCCTTTCCAGCTGAGACCAAGAAGGAAATTGCGATCGAAAGCAAAGCGGGAGGGGACCCACTCGCACGGACCTGTGACAGGCAGAGCCATGCAAATGAACGGCTGGACGGAGGGACGAGTGAGCCTAGAACACGCCGTGTTCCGAAATCACGTCCGCTGAGCCTGTCCCCTGCAGCGTGCCAAGGACTCCTGGCTCTGGGGATCCCTGTTCAGTGCCACGTGACAGTGAGTTTTGGCAAAAGAATTTGTAATATGATTGTAGTAGCTGAGCCCTCCCCGCTGGGCTGTGGGTGGCTTGGAGCGGCTTCTGTCCAGACTGACAGAGGTCAAACCAGAGGATCCGAGGTCAGAAACCGAGATCTGAGGATCTGAGGTCAGAAACCGAGATCTATCAGCTTTCGCCACCAGACTCAAAGGTTTTGTTGCCGCTGCTGTTTCTTGGTCTGGCTGTTTTGTTGTTGTCGGGCAGTCAGTTTTCTTGCCACTGGCCCTTGTGCTGCTTTTATTCTAGGTCTACTCCATGGGGACCACAAACGTGGTCGCTCCTTAGAAAAGCACCTTGATTCCAACGAGATAAACCAGCAAGAAACAGACAGACAAAGCTAGAGTCTTAAAAAGCTGAGCCAGAAGCCACTTAATGACCAGGTCACCACCCGGGGGTGCAGTGAAGAGGGCGGTGAGCCGAGAACCATAGCTCTTTATAGCAAAAACCAACATGAGTTATCTCCTCCCCAAATCCACAGGATGATACAGGACAGTCATGAAGTAACCCCAAGGCTTGGAACCGAGCTGACTTCGCGATCCTCAATGCTGTGTTTCTTTGGATGATGGCTTTTGCTGCTCTTCTCTGAGCCTCAGGTTGTCTCCGTGAGAATCTCGGTAGATCATCCATCTCTAAGACCTTCCAGCCCAAACATTCTGGGACTGCAGTACAGGAAGTGGAAGGACAGGTGGGAGGGAAGAGGAAGCAACTCATCAATCAATCTACGTGGAAGCGATTTTTCCAGATACCAGAATTGAGTGTATTTTCTCCCCCTCCGAGGACACTGCCTGTCTCTGAATCAGTTCATGCTCCGAGCTAAATGGTCAATCGTTTAAGAAACGCGACCTCATTTTCAACCTGTGTTTTCACAGGAGAAATTAAGTCAACTGGAGGGCCTTAACAAGAGTGTGTTTTAAGAGAACATGTAGACTTATTAATTGCCGTCAGTTAGAGCTTTTGGCTTCCTGGCTGGGTTTCTAGATAGGATAAGAACGGAGAAACGCCTCCAGGATCCTCATTCTGAGGACACCTTTGATGGTGACACCCAGGAAGTGTCACAACATCCAGCTTTCTCTCCAGGACAGCTGGCGTTCAGCCCTGCCCTCATCTGCAAGATTTCTTTCCCCACAAAAAGGAGCAAAGTCCAACTACTTTGCTCTCGCCATTGGATAAGAAAGACACAGTCACAGTTGAACCATGTCATTGCAGGGCCACGAACAAGCAGGAGACGTGTCTCGAGGAAATGAATACCGGGAAGCAGCCTCTCCTAGGAGTAGCGCATGTCACGCTTGAGCCATCGTGGGCAGACGCTGCTGGCAAATGTCTTATGGCGTGTCAGCCGGGGGCCCAACAATCTCTTCAAATGAGGCTAAAGTCACCTTGTAAGCTCCGCTCCCACAGCCGACGAAAATCTGATTCTACCCGAGATTTCTCCTTAAGCCCCGAGAATTGTGTCCCCTACAAATTCATATGTTGAAATCCTAGTCCTTGGGATCTTCGCCTGTGGCCTTATGGGGAGTAGGGATTTGCAGATTAATGAGGCCTTCATGGCGTAGGGCGGACGCCTAACTCAATATAATGATCCAATATGACCGGCGTTTTTATGAAAAGGAGAAATTTGGAGATACACGCGTGCGTGCCTGCGTGCGTGCACACACACGACGCGCGAAGATGAAGGCCAAGTTCGAAGCGATGCCTCTACAGGCCAGGGGACACCAAAGATTGTCGGTAACCACCAGAAGTAAGAGGAGAGGCCTGGACCAGTCGCCCTCCCAGCCCTCACAAGGACCCTGGTGACACCTCGATCTCAGGCTTCCAGGCTTCAGAGCGGTGAGACAGTATATTTTGTTGTTGAAGACACTCATTTTGTGGCACTTCGCTACAGGAGCCCCAGCAAACACTGCGCCCCGCTCCACGCCGCCATCAAGCTGGGGTTAAGGGAGCTTTCATTCTCCGGGAGACCCTGCCTCCCGGGGCTATTCCTCTCCTTCTCCTCGTCGGCCCCCAATCGCCCCGGAAGCTCAAATGCTTTCTTACATTTGTGACAGAGCTGCTTCCCATGTCCTCTGTCTTATGGCCATGTCCCATGTCCCATGCCACCCAGGTCCTAGAGAAAGTCTCCTTCTTTCTAAGTCCTTTTAAACATATTTCTCCAGGCAAAGCTATTCTCTCCCTAATCGGCACAAACTATTAAGAAAATTACTTTTTTTTTTTCAATCTCATTAAAACAAGAAAGATACTGATCATATTAGTCCTCTATTGCTACATGACAAATTACCACAAACTCGGCAGCTTACAACAGCACGGGCATGTGGTTGAGCTGGGTCCTCTGCTTTGAGGCTCACGAGTCTGCAATCAAGGTGTCGCCTGGGCTCAGCTCTCATCTGCAGGCTTGCTGGGGAGGCTTCGCTTCCCAACTCACTTGGGTTGTTGGCAGAATTCATTTTCTTGTGGTGGGAAGACCGAGGTCCCCGGCTTCTCGCCGGCTGTGGGCTGTCAGCTCCTAGAGGCCACCCGTTTGTAGTTCCCGGGCACATGGGCGTCTCAGCATGGCTGCTTACCTCATTGAGCCACCAAGGAGAGTCTCTAGAGTGAGTCCGCTAGCAAGATGGAATCTCATCTAGTGTGACATAATCGCGGGAGTGATGTCCCATCATCCTTTCATCTCCTGTTGGTTAGAAGTCAGTCACGGTCCTGCCCACACTCAAAGAGAGGGAATTACAGCCAGGTGTGGGGGAAGACGGGGTCATGGGGAGCCACGTCGAGGTCTGTCTGCACGTGACAGTGGACGAGGCACCACTGGTTGTTCCCCAGCATCCACCCCCGCCCCCCGCCCCCCGCTCCAGGGGCGAGCCCGACTGATCCGAAGATGACCCTTCGCCATGATTGATTTGGGAGCGAGCACGTGACCCAACCCCGGCTGCTGTGACGTGAGAATCCACTGAGCCCCTCTTTGGAGAATTTCTTGACTCCTGAGATGGAACCAGGGAAAGAGATGGTCTCTCTTTTCTTCCCCGGATGTTTCGACGTGTCGCTGGAACCTGGATCCGCAGCACCCGCCTTGCTACCAGCGTGAGAAGGAAGCTCGCTCTGAGGACGGCAGGCTGGAAAGATGGGTCTCCGATGTTGTCATCTGGCGGCTACGTTTAGCCATCCCTAAAGCCCACTCTGTGTGAGTTAAGCTTTGAGCCAGGTTTGCTGTCATTTGCAGCCAAATGCATCATATTACAACATGACTCTCCCACGACA
>NW_011889747.1:45544-48756 GCF_000151845.1 Pteropus vampyrus
TCCTGTTGGTTAGAAGTCAGTCACGGTCCTGCCCACACTCAAAGAGAGGGAATTACAGCCAGGTGTGGGGGAAGACGGGGTCATGGGAGCCACGTCAAGGTCTGTCTGCACATGACAGAGGACGAGGCACCACTGGTTGTTCCCCAGCATCCACCCCCGCCCCCCGCCCCCCGCTCCGGGGGCGAGCCCGACTGATCCGAAGATGACCCTTCGCCATGATTGATTTGGGAGCGAGCACGTGACCCAACCCCAGCTGCTGTGACGTGAGACTCCACTGAGCCCCTCTGTGGAGAATTTCTTGACTCCTGAGATGGAACCGGGGAAAGAGATGGTCTCTCTTCTCTTCCCCAGGATGTTTCGACGTGTCGCTGGAACCTGGATCCGCAGCACCCGCCTTGCTACCAGCGTGAGAAGGAAGCTCGCTCTGAGGATGACAGGCTGGAAAGATGGGTCTCCGATGTTGTCATCTGGCGGCTACGTTTAGCCACCCCTAAAGCCCACTCTGTGTGAGTTAAGCTTTGAGCCAGGTTTGCTGTCATTTGCAGCCAAATGCATCATATTACAACATGACTCTCCCACGACAAAGCACCACGAGACCCACAGTGCCGTCTGAGTGGAAACCCCTCAGTGAGATCTAGGTCAACCTGGCTGTGCTCTGATGGGTATTTTATGGGCAGGAACTGGCCAGGAATGTCAGTACTCCACAGTGTGTAATTCCTAGCCACCGCATGCGATCGGGCGCTTTCATGTCTGCGTGGGGCTGGTCATTGTCCCTTAATCTAGAGGCAGGATCGTCACTGTGGCTGCACTGGAAATTTACCCTATTGAGTGAGACGTGAAGGTAAATGTCATCGGCCCAGAATAATTCATCTTTTTCCAATTCTTAAGAAAAAAGGGAGAGAAACGAATGCTTATGGAATGCTTACGAAGCACCTACTATGTGCTGGGACCCTCCCGTAGGCTGCCAGTTAGTCTCGGAAACGCTACCCAAAGGTTATCTTACCCATTGTGCCCGGGGAGGACCTGAGGCTCAGAGGGTGACAAGCACACACATCAGTGAGTGCTGCCACCTAGCACGCATTCTTCGTTCCTTTAAGAAGGTGTCACTGTGCTTTACGACACGGTTGGCCCAGAACAGTTGGCTCTGGGCAGCCCTGCCAAGACCTGGGGTGGAGTGGGAGTGTTTTCTCCCACAGATGGTCGGGTGAGGCCGCTAAAGTTCGGTGGTCGTGCCCAGGTGCCTTATCCCACCTGCCCTCATTAGCTCCATTTCGCGGATGAGATAACTGAGACTCAGCTGTTCCGAATCACTCAGCTCTACAAGCGAGTTCATCCAGGACGGAATCGAGCCCCGGTCTTTCATTCCAGTGCCCATTCCACAACCAGGTGGTCCCTTTCTCCCTTCTGAAAGGTGGCAATAGAGCCCTGCTGTCAAATTCGCCCCGACGAGACCACGGGCCCCGTGCACACAGGGCTGTGTTTCCCCCGGGACTGAGCGAACATTATCTCCCTCAGCTCTTTCTGGTGTCAGAAAACGCAAACTATGTAGCGAGACCTGTTTAGCATTTTGTCTTCGCCTCGGCAAGCGGACGGCGAGATACACGGCACAGGTGTTGTAAAGCTGTTCGGCTCCGGCACCCGAAAGCATTTGCTCCTCTTTCCTGAAATCGTTTCAATTTATTTATTTTATCGTGATGTTTATCGAGGGTCTGGCGAGGTGAGTTGCCGTGCTAGCTCTGTGATGAATTTTAGATGAATTCTCTATAGGTGTGTGTTTTTTGTGTTTTTTTTTTGGTATGGTTGTCGATGTTGTCTTGTTTATTTTTTATTGGGGGGGGGTGGTCTTTAGAACTTTAGATTTTTAAAAGTAATTCATTCATCCATATAGTAAAAATTTAAACAGTTTTAAAGTAGAGTAATGGGTAAATCTTCCTCTCATCCCTGAGCCCAGGCATCTAATTCCCGCTCCCAGATGGGAAATGAATCTTGGGATTAATTTCCAAGCTAGTTTGTATGCGTGAATCTGTGTACGTCCTTGACGCACACTCCCAAAGGAACATGCTAGACATACGGTTCCACCCTAGACTGTGTTGTCTGTGTTTGAACAGCTACAATATAATATATTTGATGGACATTGAAGTCTTTCCCATATTTTCCTCAACATAAAATCCTACGATCCATATTCTTGTATTCATGCCTTTGCTGGTGGTTGCAAGTATGTGTGTGTATGGGGGGCGGGGGGGTTAAATTCCTAGGATTGCTAGGTCAGAGGACAGCAGGTTTTAATTTTAACAGCTCTAACCCGATGGCCTTCATACAAGGTGGTATACCCGTTTGTGGGGAGTCTGTCTCCCTGCAAACTCACCCACACAGGCTGTCACTGGGCCTTAGATCTCTACCCACCCAATAGGTGCCAAGGGCTTCGCTTGTAGTTTCAATGGCCTTTTTCTCACTAAGAAATTGAGAAGCACACGAACTTTAAAGGTCTTTTTTCTCTCTGGGTTTTAATCTTAAAATACCCTAAATCCTCTTAGAAGGAGGTAGAGTCGGATCTTAAATCTGGATGGATTTACCATAATGGGTCCATGAAAGTAAGTCGAAGCACGCTAAGTCAGAGGCCTCTCCCCAGTAGCCCATCTCTGACCCCTCACCTTGTGTGAGGTGTGTCCAGAGCTGCCTCGTGCATCCACCCCACACCCCTGGGCCACACACCCCAGGCCGGGCGGTCAGGCCTCCGACCTCCTTAGGCCCCGAAACTCAGACGTCAGATCGGTAGGTGGGTGGTGAGTGGGACCCAAGCACTGATGCCAACTTAATGGGTCAGAGGGTCCCACATCGAGCCCCCCTGGGTGCGGTGCTAGGGTAGATCTTCCCAGCATCCCCCAGGCGGGCCTGACGACGCGGCCCCTGACTGGAGGGAGCTCGGGCCCAGTCTGGCAAGTGGTAGAGTGAATGCCTTGCTTTGCATAGTTTCCTAATCGCAACATACTTTCTCTTCTGCTATGTCGTTTGACCCTTTGCCACCAGCCAGCGAGGTGGGGACCATGACCACGCCCTCTGAGGATGAGGAAACCGAAGCCTAGAGACGTTTGGCAACAACCTGTCAAAGGTCACGCGGCCGATGAGTGAGATGCCTGAACTCAAAGCCAGGCCTGTCCGGCTCCCGGGCGGGGCCCGGCGGCCACCTCCTGGGCCCACGTCCAGGCCAAAGG
>NW_011889747.1:49536-54170 GCF_000151845.1 Pteropus vampyrus
AGCTCCCGACGTGGCTTGAGCCCTCGCTCGCTCCTAGCCAGGTGCTTCCTGTCCATCTTCTCGCTCAGTCCTCACAATGACCCTCTGGGAGAGGTGACAAAGTTCGCCCCGTTTTACAGATGAGGATACGGAGGCCCCGAGAAGTGGAGTGACCGGCTTAAGATCCCACAGCTAGAACGTGGCCGAGTCTGGATTCTCCTCAACCTTCACGCATTCATTCTTCCGTTTTGCCCCGTCCCTGTCGAATTCATTCACTTATTTCTTTCGTTTTCCATTCCATGTTCATTTAAAGGATTGCGTCTCCCCTTTTCATGCATTGCTTCGAACCCTTCCTCTCTTCGTCCTGTCTCTTCCTGCTTTCCATAGCCATTCACTGAACACCTGCGTGCTGGGCCGTCCATCAGGCCAGGAGGCTCCTGACAGGTGGCTTCTGGGGAAGGAACTAGGAGACCCCTTCATCTGTGACCAGCCTCTAGTGGGGCTGTTGTGCTGCTTATGCCTGATTTGGCCCAACATCCTACCCTTGGATAATCTAGTTCTGGACATATCTTGGCCAAACAAGCCTTGAGATTGACTTGGTGTGGGAATCAGTAAGGCCTGGGGAAAGGTGGCGATTTCTTGGGATTTCAGGGGCTGAGTGAGGCCCACCCGGTTCCTGCAGTTCAGCCAGCACCAGTGAGGACCTACCCCGGTCCCCACCACCCTCCCCGCCGAGGCCGCCAGGGGTCCCTCATGCCTCCCTCCCCTCTGGACCATTCACTCCTAGAGGCAGGAATCTGTCACCAAAGAACCTGTCCTCACAACACTCTGGGTTCTAGTACTTTCCAGCCTGTCTCGCCTCTTCTCCTAGCGCCTGGCACAGGGCCTGGCATAGGCGAAACGCTAACACACGCAGAGCGGACTGGAGCGCCGTCCTCTGTAACTCTCTCGCTCACTGCAGTGGACAATGACATGCTGTCGCTTTCCTCTCTACCCAGGGAGTCACCGCTGCCCCTCTTGGTGTGGTCGTGGTGTGGCTGTCACCCAAAGGGCCGGCCCCTCGCCTCGGAGTCTCGGGGATGCATGCGATCTTGGCTTAGGACTGTCAAGTCCTCTCTTTCCCTGGACTTCGCCGATGAGGCTGTCCACTCGCTGTGGCTTCAGGACTCTCAAAGCCACCACGGTCTCTGTCCTTTCCCAAGTTCAGCTTCCTATCCACGTCCGTGAGCTGCTCAGCATCCTCCCAGCACATTCCTCCTCTGCCTCAGGGAGCCCGTGAATGTCTGTTTCTGCGCCTGCCCAGAATGAGCCCTAAACGATGCTGCCAGCGCCAGCCACCGGGGATCCGACCAGAAACGGCCATTTTGCTTCCTCAATGGCTTTGGCTAGTGTCGTTTCTGGAAATGCTCTGACCTGTCCCTCTCCTGCCCCTGCAACACTGCCTCACTCACCTGTCCCACCACGGGGCAGCCCCAGTGCCTTGACTCCCCTGCCCATCCCACCTGCTACACTGAGACCAGAGGACCACCTCCCTTCATCTCGGGGTCCCCTGGTCTGCAGCAGGTGCCGGCTAAAGTGCTTGATGACTCGAACTGAAAACGTCTCCCACGTCACCGAAACCTGGATTTTCCCCAGTTTAAGAGCATCCGCTGATCTGGATAACATTTAGAGAATGTTATCTTCAAATGAATCTTAAATTTAACCCATGTTTTCCACGTCTTTGCCCCAAAGCTTGGAACTTCAGGATATTTAACATCGTGCGTGTGCCGTGTGTTTCTTCTTGTATCTCTGCATCTTCCGACCTGGTACTTACTGTGGAATCTGAAGCGTGTATGTGGCTGCAAACGAGAAGGGGGAAAATGTCGAAAAAGTCAGAGGGGATTGGACGGGCGGGATTTGGCCGAGGCCACACAGAGGCACCTGTCACAAGTCTACATTTTCCACATGCCAGAAATTTTGTTTCCAATGGCTCCACCTTATCTGATCAACCCTCACATCAAACCTTGGGGGTGAAGAGATTATCGGCCTCATTTCACAGAGGAGGAAACTGAGGTTTGGGGGGCAAATTGCCCGAGGATGTGGTGTCAGTGGGCAAATTATAAACCGAAACGGTCCTTGCACGCGGGCACGTCCAAAGCAAGCAGGGGGCAGGGGGATGAGACGAGGCGAGCTGACGGCGAGTCGTGATGTCAGAGGACCTGCTCCGTGCCAGGGTCATACAGCGAGGGAGTAAACGGACCCAAAGCCACACTCTGTCCGCTCCACTCCTTCGGAACTGCCTGGCTCAGGACTTGCTGGCCGTCAGTCAGGTGAGCTCCATCACCGATGTCAGTGTCGTATCTACATGCCGTTTTCACGATTATCTACGTAACATTTTTATTTAGGTTGAATCCCTTCCTAAAAGAAACAAAACAAAACAAAACAAAAACAAACAAACAAACAAAAAAAACTAAAGGGCATCTATTCTAAAAGGAAGTTTTTTTTTTGTTTTTTGGTTTTTTTTTTTTTTACCATTAATGGAAACAGAAATTTAGCTGCCATAGGTAGAGACCAATCGTCAAAAGTGAAAAATGTTTTCAGTCTCGCCGGACACTCTGGCCGCAGGCAGACGCCGACCCCAGGCGCTTCTGGTAAAAAATGACATTAGCAAGTTTCAGAGGCGGCGTTAAGCGAGCAGTAGCTGAGACATTTCTCCCGCAGACAGATACCGACAGAAAACTGAGAAGGGCGCTCACCGCATCCAACACTGCAGGAGGCCAGGACAGAGTCGGAACTCTGAGGCTCGGGTCGAGGAGGGGGAGGAGGAGGGCACTAGGTTAAAGCAGGTCTCGCTTCTTCCCCCAACGGCAGGGCCCTGGCTGTCCTCAAGGCGTCCCCTCTCCCCTTGACCGTTCCGTCAGTCCGGCCTCCCCACCTTTCTCAGACCGGCTCCCCTGCCTCCCTAGGCAGTCAGCGTGCTCAGAGGGCGAATCTGTATCTCTGGTTCTATCTGTGCTGCAAGAGGTCTTGACCCTATCTCCTTAATGGCTTCTCAAACAATAACATTTTAGTGGGTAAAAGAGCAAAATGGGCAGGACCTGGCGTGGACTCATAGCAAGGTTTCAAACACACCTCAGCTCTCTCCCAGCAGTCCAGACCTCAGCCTCTGTCTGTCCTGCTTTCTGGGGGACCAGCTTCTAATAACCATGGCACCATATCGTGTCACATCCTCTCATACACCATCCTTCATTCATTCATTTATCCATTCGACGATATCCCATTGAATGCCTACTATGTGCCAGGCCTTGTTCTAGGCGTTGACAATGCAACAGTGAACAAGACCAATGAGGTCCTTCTCTACCCGGGAAGATAGAAAGTAAACTCCGAAACAAGTAAATACATGAGATCGTAATGTGAACACTGCGAAAGCAACATGGTGGCAGTTGCTTGGTAATGGGAGGCAGGTAGCCACCCTGGCTAAGGAAGCTGACAAGAGTGAGCCGGCCAAGGGAAAGTTCTGGAAGCAGAGCTTTTCTCCTTACAACAGAGGGAACAGCAAAGGCGGCCGGAGCTGGGAAACGAGAGTTCGGTGTTGGATGAGTTAAATTTGTGACGTCAGATCCTCCGATGTCTTCTCAACGAACCCACGAGATAAGGGCGATTGTACTTCCCATTTTACACGCCGGAGAACGGAGGCTCAGGAAAGCCACCCCACTAGAAGGGGCAGAGTGGGGATGTGAGTCTGAGGGTGCCAAGGCCAGCCTCTCCCGGCCGCCCCCGGCTATCGCGGGGTTCACGTACAGCGGTCCCAACGTGGCAGCCCAGATGGCGACTCCGACACTCACCTGTGTGTCATTGGCTCTACGTGGGTTTCGAAAACTTAATTTGAGCTGGTGATCAGCACTTAAAACTAAAAGTTCACTCCCAAATCTGGTTCTCTGGCTTCTGAACATACTGAAAGCTCTGGTGATAGCGAGGGTGTGGTTTTAATTCAGACGAGCAGAGGCTCTCTGCTTTTCCGCGGCCCCTACTTCTCTCTATTATTACCTGGGCCCCTTAGCCCTCTGCACGACATTTTTGGCCTCTCTGGGCATTTGCTTTGAGATCCCCACCTCTCCATCAATCAAACGCGCAGGAAGATGCACGAGGCCTGTAGAGCCCTTCGTTCGAACACTCTCGTGCCGTTCCGAGACGATCATTTCGTGGGAATGGCAGGAAATGTTTGTGAGAGCTGGGACAAGGCCACAGTGACAAGGTCAAGCCCAGATTTCCATCCCAGCTCCCAGTCCTCATCGTGGGACTTGGAGCAACTTCTCAAACCTCCATTTTCTCGTCTGTAAAGTGGCGGCGGGTGGGGGATGACAATACCTACTTCATAAGTAGGAGGAAGGGAAAAGTAATAAATTTAGGTAATGTGCTTAGAACAATGCTTGTTTCGTGGTGCATATCCCAAAAATAGCCACCACGATGATGATGCTTTTTACTTAGGAAGTCCCAGAGGGCCTGTTTCGAGGCAGTTCTTCATGCGGTCGGCTTCGAATGCCCTCTCTTCTTTCTTCCTTGGGAGGGTAATTCCTCAGTGTCCTTCTTGATCTTTCTCAAAATATAAAGGTCTTAAAACTGGGTCTCTAAGCCTCTTGTAGATTCTCCTTCGGGTTTAAAAGCGTTGGCTCTGT
>NW_011889747.1:54985-57581 GCF_000151845.1 Pteropus vampyrus
TTGAGATCCCCACCTCTCCATCAATCAAACGCGCAGGAAGATGCACGAGGCCTGTAGAGCCCTTCGTTCGAACACTCTCGTGCCGTTCCGAGACGTTCATTTCGTGGGAATGGCAGGAAATGTTTGTGAGAGCTGGGACAAGGTCACGGTGACAAGGTCAAGCCCAGATTTCCATCCCAACTCCCAGTCCTCATGGTGAGACTTGGAGGAACTTCTCAAACCTCCATTTTCTCGTCTGTAAAGTGGCAGGGGGTGGGGGATGACAATACCTACTTCATAAGTAGGAGGAGGGGAAAAGTAATAAATTTAGGTAATGTGCTTAGAACAATGCTTGTTTCGTGGTGCATATCCCAAAAATAGCCACCACGATGATGATGCTTCTTACTTAGGAAGTCCCAGAGGGCCTGTTTCGAGGCAGTTCTTCGTGCAGTCGGCTTCGAATGCCCTCTCTTCTTTCTTCCTTGGGAGGGTAATTCCTCTGCGTCCTTCTTGATCTTTCTCAAAATATAAAGGTCTTAAAACTGGGTCTCTAAGCCTCTTGTAGATTCTCCTTCGGGTTTAAAAGCGTTGGCTCTGTCTTTTGCACAAGCCCAGCTGCAAGGCGACACCCTCCTGTCTTAATTCAAAGAAACCAAAACACTTTGTTTGGACCCAGTTGACAAATATATAAACTTTTAGGGTTGGAGGTAAAATAGGCCAATGGCCATTTATTTAAACTTAACGATTCAGGCATGCCGTTTAAAAATAAGCATACAGTTATTTATTATTTTATGATAATATTCCTTCAGACACGTCGTTCTCCTCCACATCCACGTCTTGTCCTCGCTGCAGGCCACGCTCTCCCACAAATGCCTGCCTCCCGGAGACCCACTTGGCGTCATCCAGCCCCGTTTTCCAGAACCTTCTCCTCACTTGGGTCTCAGAGCCCTGAGATCCCATAGCGCTTGCTGGTTCTGCGTGCGAAGCTGGCTGTCCTCAATGGCATGACAGGGGCACGGCCAGGCTTTTATTCCTCCTCTGGGTGTGTGTCGGAACGTGCCCTCCACAGAGAACCACCCCAGCATTGCTTTTTCAAGCCGAGCTTTAAAAGGCTTATTTGTCTCGACATCCAGCACTTGTAATTGGGGGTCACACCCCAAGGAAGAACGGCTAAATCTGTGTAAAATGTCTCTGACTCCTTTTGGTACGGATCCCATCAGATTATCTCGTTAAGAATTCTAAACCCATGTTGTTGGAGGTGGTGTTTTAGGCTAATGCATGTCGCCAAATGTTTCTTTGTTGTTAAAAATAAAGCAAGGGAGAGAGGTCCCCCATCAAACAAGACACTGTGTAAGAGCTCAGTACAAAAGCCAGCTCCCTCTTTTCTAAGGAGTAATTTTAAGAGAGAGGAAAAAAGGTGTTTTCTTTAAGTGACATGTCCCATAGCCAGCGGCGTTAGCTGAGCGGCTGTGTATGCTGGCCATTGCTCCCGTGTTCTCCCACCCCCTCTTCCTGGGGGTGACACGAGGCCCAAGGGGCAGAGGAGATGACCGAGTTGGTCCATGACCACACAAGCCTGGGCCCCAGGAGCGTTGGGCTCAACCCCACTCGGTGGCGTTTATTTATTCCACAGTTAAGCCGTGTGTCGGGCTGCATTTGCCATGTCCCCGTGCTCAAGGACCTCCCAGTCCCGCTGGAGGTGACAGTGGAGGTGACAGACAGGCACACAATCCAAGGACGGAGGTGCTCCAATGGAGGCACGGCCAGGCCCTGTGGTGACTCGGGGAGGGAGGCTAACTGTTCTGTGATGGTCAGGGCAGGCTTCGTGGAAGAGGCGTTCCGGTAAGTCCCCACATAAGGAGGACTGTCTGGAGCGCAGGTCTGAGGCAGGGCTGTCCGGGAGGTGGTGGACAGCACAGAGCAGGAGAGGACGAGATCACCAGGGCCGATGGCGAGGCCCCCGTGAGTCGAGCTCGGAAGCTGGGACTCGGGTATGCGAAGGTCGGACATTTCCTTTCATCCAGTTTCGCTGGCTGAGACTCTGGGCCCCACCACACTCCTTCTCGTGGCCGGATGTCAGAGGGTGTCTTGTTTATCTTCAAGGCTTCCTCCAAACCAGGCACCAACTACCCAGCAAGAGGAGGAGAAGGCCGAGCTCACACCTGTGTTTGCAGAGTGACCCCGGTGCATCCGCGCATGGGCAGAAAATGCGCAGGTAAACACGCCGAGGGGGCGGAGCTCAGCAAAGGGACGGACGAGGAAATGAGCGGATAGACAGATGCAAACCCACAGCCGCAGCCTCACGCAGGTACCTAGGAAATAAACAGACGCCGTCAGACGCACAGAGGAACACTCTACAGACCCAGGGACACAAACCCACACCACACTCACACGGGTGACCCCCTCCGGCCCCGGACACTGGGTGACAGGACGCTCCCGACCCCTCCCCCGTCAGTTTCATCCACCTCGCCCTCTCCCCTCTCCTTCCAAAAATAGCATTTCTCTGCTGTTCTCGAAGCTGACTCAAACCTTTCTGCGAATGAAAGCATATACTCTGCAGCTGCCCTATGGGGCTCCAGGAGACAAGGGGCCATTCTGAGCTGGGACACCCCAGGTG
>NW_011889748.1:0-293 GCF_000151845.1 Pteropus vampyrus
TATATATTGTGTGTATATATGTAATACATATACACACATAAATACACAAAATATATATATAATATATTGTGATATGATAGGAATCTGAGACTTACTTTGGCAACTTTACAATTGCAAGTTAAGATGAAAGCAGAGATGTAATACATATACACACATAAATACACAAAATATATATATAATATATTGTGATATGATAGGAATCTGAGACTTACTTTGGCAAATTTACAATTGCAAGTTAAGATGAAAGCAGAGGTTTAAAAGGTGCATTTGTGTTTCAATTCTTGCAATTTGTC
>NW_011889748.1:1113-3346 GCF_000151845.1 Pteropus vampyrus
TTTAAAAGGTGCATTTGTGTTTCAATTCTTGCAATTTGTCTGCTGCGATTGCCATGAGAGTGTGCCTGACCTAGGCTGCCGGAGGATGGGGCAGATGCGGAAGAGTTGAGTATTGTTAGGTATCTGAGACAAGGCCATTCTACATCAGCCAACGGCCAGTTGATCTTCAGCGATATCAGTCAAGCCCAGTCTATAGTTATGTCAGTTCACATATTTATAGTGAAATGACTGATTGTTTGAAGCCTCTGAGTTTTGGAGTAATGCCGCATTATGGTAACATGGCTAACAGGTACAGCAGGAGCTTTGGGTGCTTAAATGAACAGCCTGTGGTGTGGCTTTGAGAAGGTTAGAATACACTGCATTTCAGTAGAGTGGGTAGGCCCTCCAACGAGGTCTGTTTTGACTCAGAAATCTGAGATCTCTGAGCTCACCAAAAATGGAATGACTACTGAAAAGATCTCCCATTAAATAATAAAGCTTCCTAATTAAGAGACCACTTTGGATGGCCACATGATATTATTCTTAGGAAATGTATCAGGAATGTCTTTAGCTTTTTGGTGAAGAAGAATTGAAAGTAAGTGACTTTACACATATTACACACACAGACACCACACATACACGTAGACACTCCACTACACATACATTATGTACATAAGCAGACTCTTGCTTTTGAGGAAGCCACAGTATCTCATCCTATTTCTCGTTTTATACCTTTAGGTAGTTGGGATATTTTTTTTCTTTTTTCAGCTTGAAATTTTATATTTAAGAGACTGAGAACATTTCTGGCATGAAGAAGAAACGTTTTTTTTTTTTAATGGAAATGTCAGTTGACTGATTTCCTTTTTTTTATCATATAAGCGAAAAGCATAAAAGAGTTGTCAGCAAGTGTTTGAGGTACATGGAAGCTTATCGCCATTGGGCTACAAGAAAATAGATATCATCTAGTTTTAACCCATGTTTCACAATTGAAGATATCTGAATGACTAATAGAATTGCCAAGATCAAACAAATTGACAGTGAAGGTTAGAATTAAAATGTCAAGGTATTTTGTTACTAGTTTCATTACCACTTATTTGTAGGAAAGGGGAGTCTCAGGTAGGTAACTTGGGCCATCTAGATCACTTGAGTTTGAAGCTGGAAACTGCCAACCACCTGGAGACCCCTGATTAAATAAAAGTTTGAGTATTCCCCGGGTCGTCTAAGTTCTTCTGTTCTAGAATGACCTTAGCCTAGTTCTTTACTCTCAACTTTGAGCTGCATCCTAAATGCTCAGTGTCGTGGATGCATCTCAACTGACAATCAGAATGGTTACCAATAACAAGATCTCTGCAGCTGATGAACTTCACGACATGCTTGTGTCCATTATAGTGATCCACAGAGCAACATCTCTTACTGATGGACAGTGTGTCAAAGAATTTGTTTTCTTCCTGGGAAGAGTACAAGTAAGGGATTTACTGGAGCAAAGGAAGAATGAACATGACATAAGATATCCATCTTCAAAAGTATTTACTGTAAAGGCACAGTTTTCCAGAAAACAATAACCAGGGATAGATTTTTTATTTTACACCAAAAGAAAGCACACGATTGTTGGTACTTGCATTAGGACCCTGGATACCCTATCCCAAATGCATTTTTTTCTCTAGGATTGAGGGGAAACAAGGTGTTCTCATTCCAGGGGCTAGTGAGAACAAAGCATCACTGGTGATTGGTACCTTGCCTAGAGCAGGACACTTTCTCTGAAAGTGAAAAAAGACAATGGTTAGACTCCTGGACATCTTAAGACTCAACTAACTTTCTTAACTCATTTATAGGACTTTCCATGTTTTAGTCTTCCTTAAAGCTCAGCTTACTCACTTCCTTTAAAGCACATTCTCTCTTCCTGCCATGTGTAAATAGAAGCAAGTCTGTGTGCCTACCAGTCTAAAACCCCAGAGTAGGGGTTGGCTTGATCCCAGCTGCAGGTCTGAATACAGGCTGCGGGTGCCTGGAGGGCACTGTGCACTTGCTGTGTAGAGGTAGATGCCTGCATCCCCAGGCTGGGCTGCAGAAATGAGCAGACAGCTGTCCTTTCTTGCTTCAGATGAATCCCAAACTGAGCTGTTAATCTCTTCTGCATCTTCACTTCTTTACCCTTAGCTAATGTCATCAAGAGGACAGGACCTTCCTTAGGCTTCTGTCTGTACCATTGAAAGGTAGAGAAAATGCTTAAGGAGTTGCAGTACGCAATGAAATT
>NW_011889748.1:7901-9021 GCF_000151845.1 Pteropus vampyrus
GACATCATCACCTGGGACACACCCAAAGAGCAGATAAATTTACTGATTTGAGGCTTTTTGCTTTTTCTAATATAAATATTTACTGTTATAAATGTCCTTTGAAGCATTGCTTTACGTACTTTCTGTTGTTGTTTAGTGGAGTGTTCTGCAAATATCAATAAGGTCAAATCGATAATGTTGTACAAGCTTTCTATAGTCTTACTGAATTCTGATTACTTACTCTGTTATTTATTGAGCACAAAAGGTTAGTAAATTGACCCTTTTATAATTATGTAACATCCTTCTTCATTATTGTAATTTTTTTTTTCTGGTCTAATTTGTCTGACATTAATATAGCCCTTCAAGATTAGTGATATCTTTTGCCGTACTTTTTACTTTTTGATTTATGTCATTATATTTAAACTGGATTTTGTAGAGACAGTATACAGATTTTTTAAAATCATGCTGGTAATCTCTATCTTTAAATTTGCGTGTTTAGACCATTTACAATTAATATAATTATCGATATGGTTATATTTCGGTCTATCATTTTAATATTCATTGTGTGTTTGGGCCCACTGTTTTTGTTCCTTAGTATTCTATTATAATTTCTGTATTTGCTATTTCACTATATCTTTTTATATTATGGTTGTAATGGCTTTCTAAGGATTTGTGGCATGCCTACTTAAAGTTATTATTTCAGTGCTTCAAGCAAAATATAGACATCTTATAATTGTATAGGTTATTTTATGCTCCCATTTTATGTTATAGCTGTCACGTGTCTTCCATCTTCAGACTTTGAAAACTCCACCAGGCAATGTTGTAATGATTGATTTCAATCGTGATACATATTTTAAATAAGAAGAGAAAACTAGTCTCTTGTATCTTACTATATATTTACTATCTGTTGCTCTTCCTTTATTTTTGAAGTTCCAGATTTTATTCTGGTATAATTTCCCTTCAGCCTAAAGAACTTCCTTCAGGATTTATTTTAGAGAAGCTCTGCTCATAACTAATTCTCTCAGTTTTCCTTCATTTGAGATTATCTTTATTTTACTATAATTTCTGTAGGAAATTTTCACTGCTACAGAATTCAGAATTGAGCTTTTGTTTACTGTCAGCATTTTAAAAATATGGTTGA
>NW_011889748.1:10281-10597 GCF_000151845.1 Pteropus vampyrus
TAACTAATTCTCTCAGTTTCCCTTCATTTGAGATAATCTTTATTTTGCTATAATTTCTGTAGGAAATTTTCACTGCTACAGAATTCAGAATTGAGTTTTTGTTTACTGTCAGCATTTTAAAAATATGGTTGAAGTTAGATCGTGGAGAGACTTGTAGATCATCGTAAAGACTTTGAATTTTATTGTAAAAGAAATGGGAATCTGCAAGGATTTGAGTAGGGGAGTGACATAATGTGACTTGTGTTTTGAAGGATCTCATTGGTTGCTTGTGATAGATTGAATGTTTGTGTCCCACCCCCAACCCTTAAATTTCATA
>NW_011889748.1:10814-12172 GCF_000151845.1 Pteropus vampyrus
TTTTAAGCCCTAAACCCCATTCCTCATTCTGTCTTAAACACAAAGGTCCATCTTTCTCCTATTCACTACCTGTCAACCCACTGGTCAGGTGTGCAAGTGGGGTGTACAGAAGCAGAAAGCCTGTTGTTAGAATGTTATGTTCCTATGGGTGATCGCCTATGTTCCCATGGGCAATAGCCAGTGTTCCCATTAGCGATGGCCAAACAGTTATTTTCAGCTTATATACAATTGATTATTTTTCATGCCACACAGGCAAGCAGGGTTACACAGGCTAAAATTGGCAGTTACCGTATGAGCTCATTGTTACAAGTTTCATGATTAACAGAATGCGGTTAGGGGTTCCAGAAACTAGGCCTAAGGTATAGGCTTCCTTTGTCCAGTTTCAGGTTTTAATTATCCTTTAACCCTTTCACATTTCAGCAGGCTATCACAATATAATTAATAAAGATGTAAGTGTCCTAAGCACTTTGTCATCTTTTCCTATTCAATAGACTTTTTTTCTACTTAATCCATAATGTCAATAGCTAGGCTCCTTGATACTACAATCAAGGGTCAAAAGTCCTACATTTACATCTAACAGAGGGAAAAAAATTTTTTTCTAAATTAATTTTGTTTATTTATTTTTTAATTAAATTTATTGGGGTGACATTGGTTAATAAAATTAGATAGGTTTTTAGTGTACAATTCTATAATGTATCATCTATATAGTGCGTTGTGTGTTCACCACCCAAAGTGAAATTTCTTTCCATCACCATATATATGACCCCTTTTATCTTTATTTACCTCCTTCTGCCCCCACTCTCTGCCTTCCTCTGGTAACCATGATACTGGTGTCGGTGTCCATGAGTCTCTGTCTGTCTTGTTCATTCGTTGCTCTCAGATTTATATCCCACATGTAAGTAAAATCATACGGTTTGCAACTTTTTCTGTCTGACTTATTTTGCTTAGCATGATAATCTTGAGATCCAGCCACGTTATTGCAAATGTCAGTATCTCATTTATTCTTTGGCTGATTCATATTCTATTGTATATATGTACCAGATCTTCTTTATCCAATCATCTATTGAAGGACACTTTGGTTGCCTCCATGCCATAACCACTGTGACTAATACTGCTATGAACATTGGGGTACATATATCTTTATAGTTAAATGTTTTCAATTTGGGGGGGGTAAATGCCCAGAATAAGGATTGCTGGGTCACATGGTAATTGTATTCTTATTTTTTTGAGGTACTTCCATACTGTTTTCCCCAGTGGCTATACAAATTTACATTCCAACTAGCAGTATATAAGGGTCCCTTTTTTCCCCACGACCTTTCCAACAGCTGTTATTACTTGTCCTGTTGACGATAGCCATT
>NW_011889748.1:12222-19666 GCF_000151845.1 Pteropus vampyrus
ACAAAAGGCAATGGGAGGAGCATGTTGAAGATGAGTTCAGGAGGTGAAAAATCAGAAGTCCGGTACTGGTCACATTAAGTTAGAATACCGACTCTCTAGACTGCAGTACCTCCAAGGGGAAGGAGAATATCCATATAAGTCTCTCTGTTTCAGATCTTGTCTACCATGACCCGATAATAAAAGTGTTGTGACCGGAATAACCAGACTCAACCTGAGTGCTTTGATTATAGAGGCAGTTTATTAACCGGCGGCTGTCCTTCCAAAGGAGCAGCCCCGAAACGCAAGGGTACAAGGGTTTTAAGCCCTAAACCCCATTCCTCATTCTGTCTTAAACACAAAGGTCCGTCTTTCTCCTATTCACTACCTGTCAACCCACTGGTCAGGTGAGCAAGTGGGGAGTACAGAAGCAGAAAGCCTGTTGTTAGAATGTTATGTTCCTATGCATGATCACCTATGTTCCCATGGGCAATAGCCAGTGTTCCCATGGGCGATGGCCAAACAGTAATTTTCAGCTTATATACAATTGATTATTTTTCATGCCATATAAGCAAGCAGGGTTACATAGGCTAAAATTGGCAGTTAGCGTATGAGCTCATTGTTATAAGTTTCATGATTAACAGAATGCAGTTAGGGGTTCCAGAAACTAGGCCTAAGGTATAGACTTCCTTTGTCCAGTTTCAAGTTTTAATTATCCTTTAACCCTTTCACATTTCAGCAGGCTATCACAATATAATTAATAAAGATGTAAGTGTCCTAAGCACTTTGTCATCTTTTCCTATTCAATAGACTTTTTTTCTACTTAATCCATAATGTCAATAGCTAGGCTCCTTGATACTACAATCAAGGGTCAAAAGTCCTACATTTACATCTAGACAGAGGAAAAAAAATTTTTTCTAAATTAATTTTGTTTATTTATTTTTTAATTAAATTTATTGGGGTGACATTGGTTAATAAAATTACATAGGTTTTTAGTGTACAGTTCTATAATGTATCATCTATATAGTGCGTTGTGTGTTCACCACCCAAAGTGAAATTTCTTTCCATCACCATATATATGACCCCTTTTATCTTTATTTACCTCCTTCTGCCCCCACTCTCTGCCTTCCTCTGGTAACCACATACTGTTGTCGGTGTCCATGAGTCTCTGTCTGTCTTGTTCATTCGTTGCTCTCAGATTTATATCCCACATGTAAGTAAAATCATACGGTTTGCAACTTTTTCTGTCTGACTTATTTTGCTTAGCATGATAATCTTGAGATCCAGCCACGTTATTGCAAACGTCAGTATCTCATTTATTCTTTGGCTGATTCATATTCTATTGTATATATGTACCACATCTTCTTTATCCAATCATCTATTGAAGGACACTTTGGTTGCCTCCATGCCTTGACCACTGTGACTAATACTGCTATGAACATTGGGGTACATATATCTTTATAGTTAAATGTTTTCAATTTGGGGGGGGTAAATGCCCAGAATAGGGATTGCTGGGTCACATGGTAATTCTATTCTTATTTTTTTGAGGTACTTCCATACTGTTTTCCCCAGTGGCTATACAAATTTACATTCCAACTAGCAGTATATGAGGGTCCCTTTTTTCCCCACGACCTTTCCAACAGCTGTTATTACTTGTCCTGTTGACGATAGCCATTCTAACAGGTGTGAGGTAGTATCTCATTGTGATTTTGATTTGCATTTTCTTACTAGTTAGTGAAGTCCAGCATCTTTTTATATGTCTGAATAGACATCTTCTTGGGAGAAGTGTCTATTCAGATCCTCTGCCCATTTTTCAATTGGATTGTTTGTTTTTTTTAATTGCTGAGTGAGTGATGTGAGCTCTTTGCATATTTTTGATATTAGCTCCCTATTGGAGGCTTCATTTGCAAATATCTTCTTCCACTTGGATGGTTGCATTTTTTTCATGTTGATGGTTTCTTTTGTTATCAGAAGATTTTTAGTTTGTATAGTCCCATTTGTTTATTTTTGCTTTTACTTCCTTTGTTTTTGAGGTCAAATGCAAAAAATCTCTCTGAGACCAAGTTCCATAAGTTTAGTATTTATGTTTTCTTCTAAGAAATTTATTGTTTCAGGTCTTATATTTAGGTCTTTGATTCATTTTGAGTTAATTTTAGTGTATGGTGACAACTGCAGTCTAGTTTCATTCTTTCGCATGTGGCTTTCCAATTTTCCCAGCACCATTTATTGAAAAGGCTTTCCTTACTCCATTGTATGTTTTTGGTTCTTTTGTCGAAAATCATTTACCCATATATATGTGGGTTTATTTCTGGACTCTCAATTCTTTTCCATTGGTCTGTGTGTGTTTTTCTGCCAATACCATGGTGTTTTGATTATTTTCACTTTGTAATATAATTTGAAGTCAGGTAGAATAATATCTCTGGCCTTGTTGTTTTTTTCTCAGGATTACTTTGGCTATTTGGGGTCTTTTGTGCTTCCATACAAATCTGATGATTTTTTTGTTCTATTTCTTTAAAAAAATGTCATTGGGATTTTGATGGGGGATTGCATTAAATCTGTATATTGCTTTTGGTAATAAGATCATTTTAATTACATTGATGCTTCTATTACATGAACATAGACTATCTTTCTATTTCTTTGTGTCTTCTTCAATTTCTTTTAATAATGTCTTAGAGTTTTTTTTAAAAATCATTTCTTATTTATGATATTTTTTTTAACATCTACAGCACCTGGTATTCCTAGGTGGTCTCCCATCCAAGTACTAACTAGGCCCAACCCTGCTTAGCTTCTGAGATCAGACGATGGTATTTTAATAGAGGGCCTGAGTTTAGCCATGTCTGAAGTTATGCCAGTTAAACAAATGTGTTCTTACTCAAATATTTCATGCCAAAAAAAAAAAAAACTAGAATGAAAACACCTGAAATTTTAGTTTTAGTTCACATGTCATTTTATAATAAACATGAGGCCATCGTATTATTTTTAATTTTTATTGGAGTATAATATACATAGAAGATAGTGTGAATATAAGTGAATAGTTTGATACATTTTCAGAAAATTGACACACCCTTATAATAACAAACATCTACATCAGGAAACAGAATATCACCAACACTTCAGAGCTCCCCTTGTGACCATTATGATTCTGCTCTATAAGCAACACTACTCTGATTTCTAACCGTATATTTATGTCTGCCTTTCTACTTTATTGGAATAACATGTTTATTGGCCATTTGAATACCTTCTTTTATAAAGTATCTGTTTAAGACTTTCGCTTTTTCTATCAGTTTGCTTGTTTTCTTGATGTGAAGATCCTTTTGTTTTTAATCAAGGTGAGTCTTTTGGCAATATTTGCTGCAAATTTCTTCTATTTACTGGCTATCCTTTTAACTCTTGAAATAACTTATTTTTATAGCAATTTTAATATAGTCTATTTGATTCTTAGATTTTTTGTATCTTTTTGTATGTTTAAGAAATATTTATCTAATAGAAAGTAATGAAAAACTTCTGTATTTTTTTCTACATATTTTACATTTTATTATTATGCTCAGTCAGATATTTACTCTATCTGAACTGCTACTTACAAATAATGTAAAGGCCAAGATACATTTTATATGACAAATTATTAAATGCCATTTATTGAAGAGAAAAAATTTTACCCTTGGCACCTAGTGCGAATGTTTTCCAATTTTTATAGTAATATCATTTCAGTATTAATTTTATCCCCTATTTCCACCTGTTAATCTCAGTCTTCTTTTTCATTTCCATTTTTCTCTGCTTTTAGATTTTTGCTTTATGTTTTACGGTAACCACTTACTTATTACATTGATGATGCGATTTTCTAAACTTTTGTTCTAATCACTAAAATTATTTTCAGAAAGTTTCCCCTCCATGTGTTCAGGATAGTTCCCTTGCCATGTTCATATGTGCATATACGTTTATTTTGTTTCTTGCAAAATTCTCCTCTTATCTGCTTCTGGCAGCAAGTTAATTTGAAAATCATTTAGTGCGTTACGACACTGGTAGAATGAATCAAGTATTCTTTTAACTTTAGAACCAATCTCTCAGAAGGGCTGGGTAGGTGGAGTTTGTGAAACACTTGGATCCTCAATGTGCACTGCTAGCAGTCTCTTTTGGATTCCATCTATATTATTTGTAGAAAGAAAAAGTCAAAAGATGCAATGTGCCAGTGGAGTTCAGAGTTCTTAACACTTGTTATTTTCTTGTGAGATCATCTACCAATGAGAAATCTCTAATGATAGAACTAGTGATAGAAATAATGACAGTTCTGTTAAAAACTGCTCTTTAATTTTGCAATTTATAAAGATAAACTTAGCAAAGATAAACTAAAGCAGAAGATATTCAGTGCAAGGATGGCCACATTTGTTTTGTTTTGTTTTGTTTTCTGTTTTTTGTTTTGTTTTGTTTTTGATTGGTAGAGTTATTTCTGAACAGGGATATATAAGAAAAGTCTTTTAAAAATCTGTTCACTACTTTGGGGTTTCCTGGGGGCATAGCATTGCTGAATCATCATATATACCGTGTACACCTTCCGTGGGCTTGTAGTTATGGCAATGGGTTGACTGTGAGTACGAACAGACGTCTGAATGAATTTTTTTCTGTTTCCTTTTTTGTAAAGTTAGGAGATTTCCTTGTCCCCCTTTTTATAAAATGAGGAGATTCTAGCTAAATGTCATTCTAGCCTTTTAAAATATCTGGGGTCAACCACCTTATGACAAAAGAAAGTGTAAGAATTTTAACAGAGAAAGGAGAAATTTATGACACTTGGAACGATCTATGAATAATGTCATAGATAAAGAGAATTTTGAATTGGAAAGAATTGAAGTTTCACAGGAAGAGCTTAGCAAAAATACTTGGGGACATATTTCACCAGTAATGATAGGAAAAAGGAATAAAGAAAGTAAGGAAAGAAGTAAAAGAGAGATGGAGGAAAGAAGGAAGGAAGAAAAGAAAACAGGAAGGAAGGAATTAATGAGTACATGAATTAAGAAAGATTTTGGACAGATTCGCTATCTTTATTATGACTTCTATATGATATCCTTGGGCTCTTATATTTTTATAGAAGATATAACCTAGGCCCCCAATATTTTATTGTATATCTGGCATTTATCAGGAAAATTTTCAGTCATGAATATCTATTTATTCAATAAATAATTACTGAACACCTGCTATCTGTTTGGTGCTGTGCTAGTTACTAAGAATACATTAGTAAACAAAACAGACAAAAAATATGTTTCAGACCTTTGTTTGTTCAAATATAGGAATATAAAAAATGGCCTCAGAACAAAGGGAAAGTGAGACCCAAAGCTGAGAAGAGGAAATAAGTGATAAAAAGTGATGGGAAGGATCCTGAAAGAGACATGCTAATCTTTAGAAACTGCCATTGGCACCACTCACTGCACTTTCTAACACTTGAGTACAAGTATCTGTTCCCTCAGCTCATATAATCAAAGCGATTTCCAAAGTATTATAATTAAGCAATTTACATTTATGTACATATCCTATGTACCAGGACAAATTTCTCAGCCTTTGTGAAGATCCAAGAATATCTTGAATGCCATTCACATCAAGAATTGGAGCGTACGGCCATGCTACCCTGAACAAGTCCAATCCCCTCTGATCTCAGAAGCTAAGCAGGGTTGGGCCTGGTTAGTACTTGGATGGGAGACCACCTAGGAAGACCAGGTGCTGTAGGCATACAAAATTAAAAAAAATTAAGGGATTGTAAGATGACAAGATCCTTGCAATCTGTGAGGTCAACCAAGGGTTGCCTCGTCTAATAAATAAATAAATAAAAGAATTGGAACTCATCTCTGTTATTTTCTCTTCTTTGTGCACTAATTTCTTTTATATCCTTTCGGCTTTAGAGAATGTATGGCTAATAAGGAGTTAAGGATGCTTCAGAATCTCTCTACAATCAACAACACTTATTTGCGCTGCCATTTTAATATTCAGGGGGCTAGTGCTGTATCTTTATAGGATTCAGAACCATTGCTTTTCTCAACTCATAACTCAGGATTCCTACTCTAACATTTTGATATTTTACTTAAAATGTGTATCACCTTCGAGGATGGGTACTAAGATCCATTCCACTGACTTTTTATTTGATTCATTACTTTGGAGGTTTCTTCTTACTATTGATTGCTTCCAGTAAGGCAAGAGTGAACAACATATGCTCAGATTTTGGAATTCGACAATATCGGGTTAAAAAAATAAATTTAAAATTTGATGCCAACACTTACTAAGTGTTATTTTCTTGTGAGATCATTTACCATTAGGAAATCTCTAATGATAGAACTAGTGATAGAAATAATGACAGTTCTATTAAAAACTACTCATTGAGTTTGCAATTTATGAAGATCAAATTTAGCAACATATTTTAAAGCAGAAGACTGTGATATTGGCAAGTTTTTAAATCTCTTTGATGCTTAGATTTCTAATAAATAACATAGTTCTCAGAATAATTTTTACCTCAGTAAATGGTAATGCTTATTAAAAGACAATATATTATGGACTTTTCTAAAAATACACTGACCTTTGAAGCCAAAAAGAATTAAATACTTGATAGATTTGACAATGTAAAAATTAAAGACAGCCACATTTAAAGATGAACAAAACAGAAAGCAGTGTGTTAGAATAAAATATTCAAACAATTATAAAAGCAAAGTACTATCCAAGATATAGAAATAATTCTTACAGATAAAAAGAAAAATAACCTAATAGAAAAATGGTCAAAAGCTAGGAATAAGCAGTGACTAAGCGCAAACTACAGAGTGCTAATATATGGAGAAAAGTTGTCCCAAAGCGCTAGGAATCAGGAAAGTGCAAATAGATAAAATATGTTTGGGTTGTTAAAATAAAAAATGCTGGTAATTCCCAATTTATACAAGGATGTAAAATGAGCCTTCGCACTCACTGATGGTCAGAGTATAATTGTTTACACCATATAGAGGGCAAATTATCACTTTCTCCAAAAATTTTAAATATGCCTTTCCTCTGACTTAACAATTCCTTTCAGAAATCTCATTAAAATAGACAATTCCACAAACATACAAAAGTTAATCTAAAAGATGTATAAGACAACATTCTTTATGACAGCAAAGAACTAGAAACAAATATCCATCAATGGGAAAGTAATTAATGAAACGATTAAGTACCAAATAGGCATAAAAAAGAATGAAGTGGGCTTCTCTACTTGTTTTCTAGAAAAATCTCCAGGACACTATTAAATAAAAAACAAAAGAAAATTTAGAAAAAATCCAGATAAATCCATTTACATGGTAAATTGTGTGTGTGTAAATGTGTATGTAGTTACACAAAATTATACATTTGAAAGAAAACAGGCTGGCATGATATCTTAAATGATCTTAATCTCTGAGGAGAACAATGGAAGCTAGGGTGAAATGAAGGAGGTAAAGCCATGGGCTTTTACTTTAGCTCTGCCTGAGTC
>NW_011889748.1:19716-21239 GCF_000151845.1 Pteropus vampyrus
GCTCAGATTTTGGAATTCGACAATATCGGGTTAAAAAAATAAATTTAAAATTTGATGCCAACACTTACTAAGTGTTATTTTCTTGTGAGATCATTTACCATTAGGAAATCTCTAATGATAGAACTAGTGATAGAAATAATGACAGTTCTATTAAAAACTACTCATTGAGTTTGCAATTTATGAAGATAAATTTAGCAACATATTTTAAAGCAGAAGACTGTGATATTGGCAAGTTTTTAAATCTCTTTGATGCTTAGATTTCTAATAAATAACATAGTTCTCAGAATAATTTTTACCTCAGTAAATGGTAATGCTTATTAAAAGACAATATATTATGGACTTTTCTAAAAATACACTGACCTTTGAAGCCAAAAAGAATTAAATACTTGATAGATTTGACAATGTAAAAATTAAAGACAGCCACATTTAAAGATGAGCAAAACAGAAAGCAGTGTGTTAGAATAAAATATTCAAACAATTATAAAAGCAAAGTACTATCCAAGATATAGAAATAATTCTTACAGATAAAAAGAAAAAGAACCTAATAGAAAAATGGTCAAAAGCTAGGAATAAGCAGTGACTAAGCGCAAACTACAGAGTGCTAATATATGGAGAAAAAGTTGTCCCAAAGCGCTAGGAATCAGGAAAGTGCAAATAGATAAAAGATGTTTGGGTTGTTAAAATAAAAAATGCTGGTAATTCCCAATTTATACAAGGATGTAAAATGAGCCTTCGCACTCACCGATGGTCAGAGTATAATTGTTTACACCATATAGAGGGCAAATTATCACTTTCTCCAAAAATTTTAAATATGCCTTTCCTCTGACTTAACAATTCCTTTCAGAAATCTCATTAAAATAGACAATTCCACAAACATACGAAAGTTAATCTAAAAGATGTATAAGACAACATTCTTTATGACAGCAAAGAACTAGAAACAAATATCCATCAATGGGAAAGTAATTAATTAAACGATTAAGTACCAAATAGGCATAAAAAAGAATGAAGTGGGCTTCTCTACTTGTTTTCTACTTGTTTTCTAGAAAGATCTCCAGGACACTATTAAATAAAAAACAAAAGAAAATTTAGAAAAAATCCAGATAAATCCATTTACATGGTAAATTGTGTGTGTGTAAATGTGTATGTAGTTACACAAAATTATATATTTGAAAGAAAACAGGCTGGCGTGATATCTTAAACGATCTTAATCTCTGAGGAGAACAATGGAAGCTAGGGTGAAATGAAGGAGGTAAAGCCATGGGCTTTTACTTTAGCTCTGCCCGAGTCCTTAATGATGAGATAAATCTGTGTGTTGCTTAGAGAATATAAAAAAATGATGAAAATGCTTTATAAATGCAAGACTTCTAGACAAATAAAGATAAATGACTATTCACTTATTTGTTTCTCCCTCCCTCCCCACTCCAAAAAAAGTCATCACAAATATGCATGCTCTAGACCAACAATAATCATTTCAGATTTCTCTCACAAAAAAAGTAATTTGTTTCTGGTAAGTGGAACAACTA
>NW_011889748.1:21289-21633 GCF_000151845.1 Pteropus vampyrus
AAGTCATCACAAATATGCATGCTCTAGACCAACAATAATCATTTCAGATTTCTCTCACAAAAAAAGTAATTTGTTTCTGGTAAGTGGAACAACTAAAATAGTATACATTTTGAGTTTGAATTTGCCCCTGGATTCAAAGAAAAGATATCTTTGGGACAAGTAGAATTATTATTATTTTCCTCCCTATTTTTATTGAGGCTAAAATACTAAAACCCACATTTTATTGACATGAAAGAAAGCCCTGACATATTCTTAATTGCTATGTTAAAATTATGATTCTTAGTTTCCTCATAATTCTTCTCAGCCACAACAACAAATGAAGTAGTTATTCCTTGTCCTCTCTC
>NW_011889749.1:0-3175 GCF_000151845.1 Pteropus vampyrus
CCCACTTTTCACCTCTACATAGTCCTTTTGGTCCCCCTTGTACTTTTCTAGAAATCCTGGGTAATTGACACCCTCTTGGATGCACTGTTCTGCTCACTTGTGAATGTAATTCTCTTCTGCATTTGCAAAGCAATAGAATGATCCCGAATTCTCATGTATTTTCAATTTGGGGATCAATTTTGCCCAATGATTTTCCAAAGGACATGTACAGGCATATCTTGGAGATACTGTGGGTTTGGTTTCAGACCATAGTAATAAAGCAAATATCATGATAAGGCGAGTCACAGATTTTTTTGGGTTCCCAGTGCGTATAAAAGTTGTTTACACTATACTGTAGTCTATTAAGTGTGCAATAGCACTGTGTCTAAAAATATGTTCGTACCTTAATTTAAAAATTACTGCTAAAAAAACGATAACCACCATGTGAGCCTCCAGTGAGTCGTAATCTTTTTGCTGGTAGACGTTCTGGCCTCGAAAATGATGGCTACTGACTGATCAGGGTGGTGGTTGCTTAAAATTGGGGTGGCTGTGGCAACTGCTTAAGATAACAATGAAGCTTGCCACATCAGTTGACTCTTCCTGTCAGCAAAGATTTCTCTGAAGCATGTATGCTGTTTGATAGCATTTTACCCTCAGTAATACTTCCTTCCAAATTGAAGTCAACCCTCTCAAACCCTCCTGCTGCTGCTTTATCAACTAAATTTATGTAATCTTTGAAACTCTTTATTGTCATTTCGACAATCTTCACTGCATCTTCACCGGGAATAGATTTCATCCCAGGAAACCACTTTCTTTGCTCGTCCATAAGAAGCAACTCCTCATCCATTAAAGTTTTATCATGGGATTGAAGCAATCTAGTCACATCTTCAGGCTCCACTTCTAATTCTAGTTCTCTTGCTATTTCTGCCACATCTGCAGTTGCTTCCTCCACTGAAGTCTTGAACCCCTCAAAGTCATCCATGAGGGATGGAATCAACTCCTGTTAATATTGATATTTTGACCTCTTCCCATGAATCACAAACGTTCTTAATGGCATCTAGAATGGTGAATCCTTTCCAGAAGGTTGTCGATTGACTTTGCTCAGGTCCATGAGAGGAATCATTATCTATGGCAGCAAAAGCCTTACAAAATGTGTTTCTTAAATAATAAGACTTGAGAGTTGAAATTATTCCCTAACCCATGGCTGCAGAATGGACTGTTGTGTGAGCGGGCATGAAAACAACATTAATCTCATTGTACAGCCCCATCAGAGCTCTTGGGTGACCAGGTGCACTGTCAATAAGCAGTAATATTTTGAAAGGAATCTTTCTTTCCCTGAACAGTAATTCTCAACACAGGGCTTAAAATACTCAGTAAACCATCTTGAAAACAGATGTGCTGTCATTCGGACTTAGTTGCTCTATTTATAGAACACAGGCAGAGTAGATTTAGCATCATTCTTAAGGGCCCTCAGATTTTTGGAATGGCAAATGGGCCTTAGCTTCAACCTAAAGTCACCAGCTGCATTAGCCTGTAACAAGAGATCCGCCTATCTCTTTGATGCTTTGAAACCAGGCAATGACTTCTCCTAACTATCAAAGTCCTAGATGGCATCTCCCTCCAATATGAAGCTGTTTCGTGTACAATGAGAATCTACTGTTTAGCGTAGCCACCTTCATTCAATATCTTAGCTAGATCTTCTGGATAACTTGCTGCTGCTCTACCACACTGTACTTTTACGTTATGGAGACGGCTTCTTTCCTTAAGCCTCATGAGCCAACCTCTGCTAGCTTCAAACTTTTCTTCTGCAGCTTCCTCACCTCCCTCAACCTCCAGAGAATCAAAGAGAGTTAGGGCCTTGCTCTTGATTAGGCTTTGGCTTAAGGGAATGTGATGGCTGGTTTGATCTTCTCTCCAGCCCACTAAAACTTTCTCCATATCAGCAATAAAGCTGTTTTACTTTCTCATCATTTGTGTGTTCACTGGAGTAGCACTTTTAATTTCCTTCAAGAACTTCCCTCGCATTCACGACTTTGCTAACTGTTTGGTGCAAGAGACCTAGCTTTCCTCCTGTCTTGGCTTTCGACATTCTTTCCTCACTAAGCTTAGTCATTTCTAACTTTTGGTTTAAAATGAGAGAAATGTGACTCTTCCTTTCACTCGAACACTTAGAGGCCATTGTAGGGTTACTAACTGGCTTAGGTTCAATACTGTTGTATCTCAGGGAATAGGAGGCCTGTGGAGACAGAGAGGCAGGGAAACGGCGGAGCAGTTAGAACACATACAACATTTACCGATTAAATTTGGCATCTTATACGGGTGTGGTTGGTGGCACCCCCCACCCCAAATTACAACAGTGACATCAAAGATCACTGATCACAGATCACCATAACAATATTAATTTTGAAATACTGTGAGAATTACCCGAACGTGACACAGAGACACAAAGTGAGCAAATGCTGTTGGAAGAATGACTCCAAGTAACTTGCTTGATACACGGTTGCCACAAACGTTTAATTTGTCAAAACAAAACAAAACAAAACAAAACACGCGGCATTTGTGAAGCACACTAAAGTGAAACTTTATGAGATTTCCCAATTCTAACAGACTTGACTAGTCGTCTTCGCTGAAATCAGTATGAAAGGTAAAAAAGGTATACCCCAAACAATGTGCAGATGTCTTCCTCTACTCTGTATGTTATTTTGCATGACTGGCTCCTCAGCTGAAGTAGGTTTACAATGACATGGGGTCTAACTGATCAGTCTAGAGCTTCATGGATGCTGGACTCTAATCAGGCTTAGAAAGCCCCCTTCTATGCCAAGCTTTGAACTAGATTCTCCAATTGTCAAACATTTTAACAATATATTTGAGTTTAGTTGCAATCAGCAGATAAGAACCTGTGTACCATCAAAGCACAAATAGGAATGATACAAGATCGTAGAGAAGAAAATGACTATCATTACATATCCCTTAGTTTGAAGAGAGCCGCCATTGATCGTTTTTTTACTAGGCCTTGGAAAATAAGGGCCATTCAGGTGCATTATATGTAGAGTCCTCTTAAATTCTGGTTCGCAGGCTCCTCAGTACTCTTTAGTCCATTTTGTCAGGTACACCTAAGGGTGCTTATGCCCGCTTTAAGATTAATCAATTGAGATCGTCTTCTGAAGTCAAAACTGGATCAAGGTCTGTTGTCCAA
>NW_011889749.1:3225-10076 GCF_000151845.1 Pteropus vampyrus
CTTCCTGTCTGTGAAAGTCAAGCCAGCCAGCGCTCCTTGCCTTTCAGTCAGATTACAAAGATCCTTCTGCTTGGAAAGACACCTGGGATCTCAGGGAGGAGGTCTACTCTATTTTCATCATGTCACGGTGTGGAACCCTAGTCAAAAGAATACACCGAGACCACAACGCTCACAGCATTGGGATAGAGATCACATGAGATTGTGTGGGTCAGGACCTTGGCCTGTGCTCAACAAAGAAGGAGGTCTCAGTCAGCATCTTTCCCACATAACAATAAGTTTCAAAATCTTTGGAATCTCAGCAAGTGTGTAAAGAAGGAGAAATGCAAGGGTTTCAGCACCTTCCAATGAGATGTTTAAAAACAATTTGATGACATTTGACCTCTGTTTGCAACACTGCACCTAAGAAAGAAAACATTTCATGGAAACTGATTCATAACTTCTTTCTACTCAACTTTTACCCACCCAGTGCCTGGAGATCCAGTACTCACAGGCGTATGCTTCAATTTTTTTTCACCTTTCCTAAAGTTGATAAGCATCAATACAGAAAATATTTATACCATTCACTAACACCTGGAAGTTAACAAAATTCTTAACAATCAAGGGCTCTATCAGTATTCTTTTCAGCCCAATTCCATGGACAAATACCCCACTACTCAATAGAATGGAGGAGTTTACAGTACCAACAATGAAAGACTGTATGCCTGGAAATAATGTAACAAAAACATGAAAACCTACATGAGGAAAACTTTAAAAGTGTCCCAAAAGACAGAAAAGTAAACAAATAAGAATAAAGATGTACCATATTCTTGAATAAAAAGACTCAACCTCTTGAATATGTTAATTAACAATCAGTTAATTAATCGACCAATTTATTCTAATTCCAGGAAAATCCAAAAGGCTTTTGGTGGCTTTGTTGTTTTCCAAAAGGAACAATAAAATAAACAGGCAGGAATATCCAGGAGAGTTGACAATGAACAGCCATGTGGTAGGATGACTACGACTACCATTATATACGGTAGAATGCAAAGTTCAAAAAACAGACCCAAAGACATACAACGATTTATGTTTTACACCACCAAGTGGCCTCTCAAATCAGTGGGGGTAAAGACAAATGGGACAAAGGGGTAGCCATCTAGAAAAGGTTCTTCGTCTCACACTTTACACAATAAACCAGGAGAAACTGCAAAAATTGAATGTACAATAAAAAGTATCATGCAACTACTAAAAGAAAACATGGGCTGATTCATTTATAATCCTGGAGCAGGGAAAGCCTTTCTATCTTTCACTCAAAACCTATCAAAGAAAATATGGATAAACACGAATAGTCCAGAAAAAGAAAGAAACATAAAAGGACCCTAAACATACAACAAGATTCCCCACGCACTCATAAGGAAAATCTAAACAAAAATTGCACTGTTGTACAATTCCTTACATATCATGACCTGCCCCTCCGAGGGGCCTATATTACCGGCTGTCTCTTGCCCTGTCTTGGGACTGGCTCATCTTAAGTGGTCCCAAATTATCACTTGCTATTTCCTTTCAAAGATTTTGTCCTACACACAGAGCGCCAAATACCATGTCACAGGCATTTGTTTTTACACACAATGCGGGGGACAATCCCTTTATGCCCTTTACCCCTAAAATGAGTATAAGCCCACTGTAAACAGAGCACAATTCCTTATGTGAAAGTCCCTCACATTCTTTGGCTGGACAGCACCGTGGCCAAGGGACGCTTCCCGGGCCCGTCCGGGGAAGAATCTGCTCTTGTTCCAAGAAGAAAGGGCACATGGCCAAATGCCCACAGATCCTAGCCAGGGATCCTTCTGGAGGGTGGCCTCTGCCACTGCAGCCCACACAGGGCGGCCAGCAGGGTCCCGTGCCTCACCTGCCGGGCACCCTGGCCTCGGGCCTTGTCCTGGTGCCCATCTCTGGAGCCCAACCGGCCAAACTCGACCTTGGTCCACACATCCCGCAGGGCTGGCAGAGTTCTGGACTCCGGGAGGAAGGGTGGAGGGAAGGCCCGTCCCTTGTTCTCCCTGAGCCTCTGACTTCACTCTCCTGTGGCTCCTTCCCCGGAAGCCATGGCGCAGGGCTCACAGGTCCAGACCGAGTTCCTCTTGATGGCAGTGTTGCACCAGAAATGCCGACCTACCCTTCCCCCGGCAAGTCCTCTCCCTCTGCCCTTTGCGGAGGGAAAAATTGCCGACCTGTGTCCAACCTTGCTCCAACATGGCTGCTCAGCATCTTGGCCACTTTTGGGGGAGAACTCCCACCTCTAGGGCTCGACCCTGGTGGGTCCTCCTAGCCAGCCTTCCTGACTGAAAAGCGACGGCTCCTCATCGAGTCACCTAGCAGTGGGTGGGCCTGAACCTATGCGCGGCTACATCTTTAGCACTGGAGGTTTGCGAGAGACCTCAGGAAACACACTGAGCTGGTGGGCACAGAATCTGAGCCGCCCCCCAGCCAGGGCCCCAGGGGAGGCACATTCTCACCAGGGCCTGCTCACAAGGTACTACTGGACGGCCAGCTGCTCCATGAGGCCTCAAGCAGCCTGACACAAAGGGCAGTGGTCCACAGGCACCGGCCGAGGGTTCAAGAGTAATGTTGAACTCCCATGGCCAGACCATACACAGGACCCGACGAGGACCTGGCTCTTCTCCCACAGGGCCCCAGGGGGTTCAGGCATGGACAAATTCGGCCTGGCATCTGCCCCTTGGGTCAATCTCTTGACAGCTCCCACTGAGAAGGCCTGCGGTGGGAAACACCCAGGTGTGTGTGTGCTTGTAAGGACTCATGCGTTTTATGGTGGAGCAGTAGAGGGTGAATGCAGAAGGCTTGTGGTCTTCTTTCCCATATTCTATGACAAACTCCTCACCATCATATCAAGTGCACCTGGAGAACCCTCCTCTTCTGCTTGGAGCAGATGACAAGGGAGATGAACCACACATACCCACACATGCGCAAGTGCCTGCACGGCAGGAACACACTGACTGGCCAGGCACAGTGGCCTGAAGACAAGAAGGGAACACAGACCACCACCTCTGCCTCCATGTACACCTTACCACACAGCCCCACAAATATTCCCCTTCGGGAATAACCAGCAGAAACCTGCTTTCTTTCCTCTTTTGAGGTGGGGTGGCTAGTTGGTTTTAAAATTCTTTCTCCTACAGGGCCAGACGTGAACACGGCACTCCAGAAATACAACAGATGTGAAGCAAGTCTTTTAGTGAAAGATCAAGTAGGCCGAGAAGTATCGAGCGAACTCCAAAAGAAAGTCCCCCGCCACACACACAGCCAGACCAAGGCCACACACTCCTCTCACTGAGAAAAGGTAGGTCACGGTTGGATGTCGTCCTTTTCATCCTCAGGAGGTCAGCCCACCCACAACAGCAAACACCTGTTTAGGCTGAAGGTGGTTGTCTGTTTCTACCCCTGTCCAACTGCGCCGCGAGGGCCTATCCCCTGGTTGCATAGCATGTGAGACTCATCCAACTCCAACCCTTCAGAAACCCTTCTGCTCTTTTCTGTCCAAACACGACACACGTCTCCCAAGGACTCATGCCCAAGAAGTCTACAACCTCATTCTTCCTAGGGCAGGGAGCGTACATTCCGTGCCACATCGGAAAAGCAACGCAGACCCTCTGCAAGGTCCTTTCGATCCCTTCCAACTCTTCAGTTCTAGCAATCCTGGCTGAATGACACCACCTTGGACACACTCCTCTGCTCCTCTAGTGCTGGGTGTGTGTGTGTGTGTGTGTGTGTGTGTGTGTGTGTGTGTGTGTGTGTGTGTACACGCACGCTCTTGCAAGAAGATGTACTGAAAAGGCCTTGTCCCTGGAACTTCGAGATGGGTGCTGCCAAGTGTTCCCGCAAAGAGATGCATCCTCCCAGAGACAGCTCAGCACGTGCCAGGGTGGACTGTCTCATCCTACCAGTCCAGGCTCACCAGTCTGCATGCCTCCAGGCCCACGTGAAGGGAGGAAGAGCGTGGGGGCATGAAGGCACTGGTGTCCACTGTCCCTGTCTAGGTTTCCTGTACCCATGGCAGTCTCTGCTGACACACAGGAGGCCTTGGCAGAACCTCAGTCCAGAGTCATTTTGGACACTCTTGGCTGCCCGGACTCCCAAGTAGGCTCACAGACAGTCCCCTTCCCTGCCCAGCTGAATGCCAGTCTCGATTCTCCAGGGTTTGCCACCATCCCCATTTATTCAGTCCTGACCCCAAATCCTAGGCCCGCATACCCTCGAAGCACAAGCAGGAGTGACAGAAGACCCTGAAGGAGAGATGAGCCCCACCCCAGAGCTGAACCTTCTCTTGCTGTGAGGGGAAGAGGCACGCGGCCAAATACCCACAGACCCTAGCCGCGGATCCTTCTGGAGGGCGGCCTCCGCCACTGTTTTTTTCACTTTTAACACATGACCATTAAGTAAATATAAATAGCTCTAAATAAGTACATATCCTGTAGGCAACGTTAGAACTAGCCTCTCTCTTTTTAAAACATTTTACGTATGTATATTTTAATTTTAATTACCAGTTAAAGCTCAGTGTATCATAAAAGGGCAGGAAGGAAATGATCAGCATTTGGTAACCTTTGGTTTTTATAGTGATGTTTATCCATTTTAGTAGTCCATGACAAGGAAGGGTAATGCAAATGTATTACACAATCTTTTCCTTTAATCCTCTTTCATATCTGAGTTATAAGCACATCTTGTGTATTAGTAAATGTGTCTATACCTTTTCATTAGGAATTAACTGAAGTATTCATCGCCTTCTGGAGTCACTACATCAAAGTCTGTTGTCCAAACTGCTTGTCCGTAATAGTCAATTGAGCTCCTACTTCCCTGGCTTCCAGTTGACGTCAAGTTCCTCCTGCTGGGAAAGATATACATGGGAACTCAAGCAGGTGGTTTATGCTCCCTATCTTCCTCATGTCCCAGTGTTACCTTTGGTCAAAAGGGCACATTGAGATCACCTGGCGCAGAGCCCTACCATGCATTTGGATGGATCAGGACCTAGTCGCTGCTGGCTTAATAAATAAGGTCTCAGACGGCATCTTTCCTACTTAATATTAACTTCCAAAATGCTTAATATCTTAGCTGTTTGTAAAAAAACAAAACAAAACAAATTTGGGAAAGTCCAGGGTTTCACTACCCTTCCAATGAGGCATTGAAAAAAGCAGTGACACTTGTACTGTGCAAGAGTGCACATAAGTGGGAAAACATTTCTGAGACACTTCTCTTTATCCACCCAGTGCTCAAACATCCAATGCTTAGAGGGGTCTGCTACAAAATGTTTTAACCTTTCGAAGGGTTGATTATAATAGAGAAAAGTACCATTGACTGATGCTGAGAAAGTTAAAGACATTCTTGACAATCAAGGGCTTTAACAATATTTTTTACAAGCCAATTCCATGAATAAATATCCAGTTACAAATAAAACGGACATGATTTTAAATGTCAATAATGAAAGATTACATGCTTAGGAATAATCTAAAAAAACAAAAAAACAAAAAAACAAAAAACAAAAACGTTTAAATTCCCGAAGGACAGAAAAGTAGGCTTAAGCAAGAGTAAAGATGTGCTATATTCTCAAATAAAGACACTTAACCCCAAAGAAAATAACAAAGGCTTTTGAAGGCTTTGTTATTTTCCATTGTTCATAAGAGAAAACAAACAGGCAGGAATATCCAGGAGAGTAATGACAATGAATAGCCATGCTGTGAGAGAACCAGCCTTACTCTTCTGGAGATAAAAAAAAAAAAAAAAAATGCAAGATTTGAAAAATGAAATAGCAAGCTTGGGAAATGGAGTCGACCAAATGGAGGAGAGAATCAGAGATACCGAAGACAGAAATCTAGAAATAAATCAGAAGGAAGAGAGAAACCAAAAAATGAAAAATAATGAAAGAGAAATTCAAGAACTAGCTGCTACCATCAGGAGAGGAAATATAAGAATAATGTGCATTCTCAAAGGGGAGGAAAAGGAGCAGGGATTAGAAAGCAATTTCAAACAGTTGATGAGAATTTCCCAAATCTAAGGAATGAACTGGAACTTGGAATTCAAGAAGTCAACAGAACACCCAAATATCTCAACCCAAAAAGGCCTTCTCCAGCACACATTGTATTAAAATTATCAAAAATCAACGACAAAGAAAGAATTCTCAGGGCAGCCAGGGAAAAGAAGATGGTAACCCATAAAGGAAAACACATAAGATTATCATTGGACTTCTCAGCACAAACCTTACAAGCCACAAAGGAGTGGAATCAAATATTCAAAATATTAAAAGAACTACCAGCCAAGAATAATGTTTCCAGAAAAGAACACTTTTAGATATGAAGGAGAAATAAAGACCTCTCCAGATATAGAAAAATTGAGGGACTTTTCCACTATGAAGCCTACATTGCAGGAAATACTGAAAGGGGTCAGCTCACCTAAAACAAAATGACAGAAAAAATACATAAATAGTAGGAAAGCGACTAGCAGGCAAATAGAAACAGAGGAGTGCAACCCTTACTAAGAACAGGGCATTATAAGCTTAAAGAACGAGAAGAGATTTGCTATAGCAAGATAATAATGAACGTTCAACATATATAGGGACAAACTGAGACAACAGTGATTGAAAAAGGGAGGATTCATAAATCCAAATTCGCAAAGGGGAAGGGAGATAAACGCAGAAGAAAATGGACTACTATATATATACACACATGTATATATGTATATGTATTTATATATGTGCGTATATATATATATATAAATGCGTATATATATATGTATTTATATATGTGCGTATATATATGTAAATGTGTAAATATAAGTGTGTGTATATATATATATATACATATACACACACA
>NW_011889749.1:11935-33454 GCF_000151845.1 Pteropus vampyrus
TAAATAAGATACTAGCGAACCGAATACAGCAACATATTAAAAAGATTATACGCCACGATCAAGTGGGCTTCATCCCAGGGGCACAGGGATGGTTCAAAATGCGCGAATCAATTAATGTGATACACCACGTAAACAAAATAAGAGATAAGGTCATATGATCATATCAATAGATGCAGAAAGAGCCTTTGACAAGATACAGCATCCCTTTACGATCAAAACTCTAAAAAAAATCAGTATAGAAGGAAAGTACCTTAACATAGTAAAGGCCATATATGACAAACCCTCAGCAAACCTTATACTTAATGGTAAAAAACTAAAAACCTTCCCTCTGAGATCAGGAACAAGGCAAGGCTGCCCACCATCGCCACGCTTTTTCAATATAACACTAGCGGTCCTAGCAAGCGCAATCAGGCAAGAGAAAGATATAAAAGGCATCCAAATAGGAAACCAAGAAGTCAACCTGTCACTATTTGCGGATGACAAATACAAAACCCTAAAGCCTCCGTAAGAACACTACGAGAAACAATAAGCAAATACAGTAAAATTTCTGGATACAAAATCAACGTTCAAAAATCCATAGCGTTCCTATACTCTAGTAATGAAGTGTCAAAAAAAGAAGTGGAAAAAATAATTCCTTTCGCAATTGCAACAAAAAGAATAAAATACCTAGGAATAAATCGAGCGAAACATGTGAAGGACCTATATAATGAAAACCATAAGACCCTATTGAAAGAAATCAAAGAAGATACAAAGAAATGGAAAGATATTCCATGTTCTTGGGTTGGAGAATCAACATAGTTAAAATGACCATATTACCTAAAGCATTATACAGATTTAATGCAATCCCCATCAAAATCCCATCGGCATTTTTTAAAGAAATAGAACAAAAAATCATCAGATTTGTATGGAAGCACAAAAGACCCTGAATCGCCAAAGCCATCCTGAGTAAAAAGAACGAGGCTGGAGGCTTCACTCTGCCCGACTTCAAATTATACTACGAAGCGACAGTAATCAAAACGGCAAGGTATTGGCAGCAAAGCAGACACACACACCAGTGGAACAGAATCGAGAGTCCAGAAGTAAACCCATATTTATATGGACAAATAATTTTTGACAAAGAGGCCAAAAACATACAGTGGAGAAAGGAAAGCCTCTTCAAGAAATGGCGCTGGGAAAGCTGGCTAGCCACCTGCAAAAGAATAAAACTAGACTGTTGTCTATCGCCACAGACCAAACTTAACTCAAAATGGATTAAGGACCTGAATATAAGACCTGAAACAATAAAATGCATAGAAGAAAACATAGGCACGAAACTCAAGGACCTTGGACGTAAAGAAGATTTTATGAATTTGACCGCAAAACCAAGGGAGGTAAAAGCTAAAATAAATGAATAGGACTACATCAAACTAAAAAGCTTCTGCTCAGCAAAAGAAATCGTCAACAAGGTAAAGAGATAGCCATCCGAATGGGAAAATATATTTGCAAGCAACGTCTCCGATAAGGGCCTAATATACAAAGAGCTCATACAACTCAATAACAACAAAAAATCAAAAAATGGGCAGAGGATTTGAACAGACACTCTGCCCTAGAAGACATACAAATAACCAACAAATATTTGAAAAGATGCTCGACCTCGTTAGCTGTTAGGGAAATGCAAATGAAAACCACAATGAGATATCATCTCACACCTGTTAGAAGAGCTATAATCAACAGGACAAGTAATAACAAATGCTCGAGAGGATGCAGAGAAAAAAGAACCCTCATACACTGCTGGTGGGACTGCAAATTGGTACAGCCACTATGGAAAACAGTATGGAGGTTCCTCAAAAAACTAAGAATTGATCTACCATACGGTCCATGAATCCCTCTACTGGGTATTTACCCCGAAGACTTGAAAACCCATATCTGAACAGACATTTGTACACCAATGTTCTTAGCATTATTCACGGTGACCAGGACATGGAAGCTACCGAAGTGTCCTATAGTAGACCATTGGATAAAGAAGCTGTGGTACAAACGTACAATGCATCTCTTCTTATGACTTAGTCATAAGAAGAGAGGAAATACCGTCATTTGCGCCAACATGGATGGACCTCGAAATAATCATGCTAAGCGAAATGAGCCAGACAGAAAAAGTTGAAAACCACATTCTATCCCTTATATGTGGGATATAAACCTAAAAGCAACAAACGAGAAGGACAAACAGAGACTCATGGACATAAGCAATAGACTAGTGGTTACCAGAGGGCGGGAGAGGGAGGAGGGAAGAGGGAGGTAGATGGGGTAAAAGGGGTCAAATATGTGGTGACGGAAAGAAATCTTACTATGGGAGGGGAACACACAATGCAATATATATATGCCTTACTGTGAAATTGTACACCTGAATCTCCCTGGATTTCTCTAACCGATGTCTCAAAAAAAAAAAAAAAAAAAAAAAAAAAGTAAAAAGTAAAAAAATAAATAAATAAATAAATTTAAAAAATGACATAGTAGAACACAAAGTCCAAGAACTGACCTGAGGACATACAGAATTTAGTATACACGGTGGCAGCCTCCCAAACCAGTGGCAGTAAAGTTGGCCTTGAGACAAAGGCGTAGCCGCCTAAGTAGGCTCTTAGTTCTATACCTCTCACAATAAACCAGGATAAACTCTGCCTGGATCGAAGAATTGAATGTTCATTGAACGGAACCATACCACTGCTAGAAGAAATACTGGGTAGATTCCTTTATAACCATGGAGCAGGAAAGGAAATGCTTTTTGTACATTTGACTAAAAAATCCATTAAAAATGGACGTGAACACATAAAACTCACCATATTAAAAAAGAAGTTACAAAAGCAATGCTAAATGGGAAAAGATGTTCTCGGTTCACATCACTAGTCTTCCATATATATATATATATATATATATATATATATATATATATATATATATATATATATATATGTAATATATATAGCAAGCTTCTAGATATCATTTCAGAGAAAGAGCAGCAACCTCCACAGAAAAAGACATTAACAGTTCACAGAAAAACACAAATGGCTTTTAAATATCCAAAAAGATTCCCCAGCCACTCATATAAGGGAAATACAAACAAAAACTACACTACTGTATAATTTCTTACATGTTATGTGTTCCCATCTGAGGGGCCTGTATTATCTGCCATTTCCTGACCTCTCTTGGGTCTGGCTTGTCTCAAGTGGCCCCAAGAATCCCTTTACCCATGAAATGGTTATAATCCCACAGTAAACAAAGTGGAGTCCTTTATATGAAAATCCCTGACTCTTGCATTTCGATTGCCTTCTCATGCCATCAAACCTCTGCACAAGTCGAGTTTTAAAATTTTGGAAATAAGGCCAATCTTCTGCGTCACTATCAATAACAAGAAACAAATGCCCGCCTGCATTGCGCACACACAAACGCCCTTAACGATATCCTCGAAAAATACCATAACTGTTTTCTTTCCTTTTGGACTTTTCTGGGTACGTCTAATTGGTTCACCTTATATACATTTTTGTATTATTACCACTATCTTTCATCATCTTTGATAACCCGAAATTACTTCATTGTTTCTTTCATTAATAATCATCCTCCCTTCAGATCCTCCTATTGCACAGAACTCTATTTGAAAACGTAACCCACCAGGATTCCCATCACGTGGGGAGAGCCTCTGAAGATTTGGGGGCTTGTTCTTCCATGTGGTCAAAAGCATGCGAGGAAATGGAGCTATAATGTTTTAACTCAAAAATTTATTAAAGGAAATGCTCCTTCTCTAGGGATACACTCCGGGGAGCCCAGTCCCTGTGGGCAGCGCACTCCATGCAAACCCACCACTCAGACCCTCCCGCAGCCCGTAAGTGGGAAGGGGAGGGGAGAGAGATGTGATCCTCGGGCCCACACTTTCCCGCTGTCTGTCGCGCCCTTCAGCCACAGGGAAACGCCCACGACGGGGGAGCCCCGAGGGGCTCTACTTGGGGGGCCCTCCCAACACGCGCCAGCGCCCAGAACTCAGCCAGCCTCACCGAAACGCCAGACCCCGGCCCGGCCCCCCGAACCAGTCGGGCTGCAGCCACCACCGGCCCAGGTCGCACGCCGGGCACGCGCTGCCCACTCGCTGCAGCACGGGCAAGGTCCCGCCCAAACTCACACCCCCGCCCCGTGTCCCCCCGCCTCGCCCCGCGTCACGGAAAGGCCACGAAAGACAAAGCAAGGAAGGCTGAGGGGACCTACCTGGCTGAGGCAGTGCCAGAGAGAAAGACCCAGTCCGCTCTGCTCCTCGCGCGGGGGCCGGCAGGACTCGACTGCGTCGCTCGCGAAGCCCTGCCCTAAAGCGGCAGCCGCCACCCCTCCCCCACGTCGGCGTCTCCTCCAGCTCCTTGGGGGTGGGGACTGCAGGTACCGGTGCGGGTGTCCGGGTTCCTCAGCGTTGGCCCCGCCCAGGGGAGGGGTGGGACCGCCTCAGACGGTTCCAGGTGCCAGAAGGGGCGGGGAGAGGTGGGCTTGGGAAAGTCTGAGGAGAAACCTGTCCGCTGCGGTTGGCTCAGAAGTCAAAACCAGTTTGTCTCCCTTGTAGGTTCCGTGCCCGCAAGAGGGCAAACGGTGAATGTGATGGAACAACAAAACGGAAAATTTACCGTCAACGGTCGCAAAACTAGAGGAGAGAGTTCAAACAAGTAATACTTTCAAACGATGTTACAAGTTTGCATCATTCATATGCCTGAGGTTATCGAAACTTTCATTACTCCCTCGTCAGGTGAGCGGCAGATTCCCAAGAGCAGGTACTCCCTGCGCCCGGTCACCTCCTGCTCTTTGCCAAAGACCTGCTAGAGAGCCAGCGCCCCTTTCTCCGTCTTCCCGGGGCTGCTGCAGGTGGCGTACACACCGCCTAGGTGGATGGGGATGCGCTGGGTCCGAAGGAGTCACAGGGACTCGCAGGTGTCTCCTGCCTGACCGGTGCCTTGATTAATTTCTTCCTTCCTAACGAAAAAAGGAACACACTCCTGTTGCAAAATCATGTCCACATAAGAGAGACACATGTAGTGCAGAGAGGAAACGAAATTGGAGGCGTGTTTCGAGAGAGGAGATACAGAGAGAGGAGAGATGCAAATAAAGATCTTTGAAAACAGTCTGAGGAGCTCCCTAGGCCCATGGGTAACCTCTGTCTATTTGGTAATAAACAATTGACTGTGAAGATATGTTTGTCGACTCTTTAATTCCCTTGACAAATGAAATCTTTCACTGATTTTTTTTTTTTTTTTTTTTTTTTTTTAGGGAAAAACATCCTCGGAAAGACAGCAGTGATTCAAGGGAGAACTGAAGTCACCCCTGCCCAAATCCACTCTCCACTGTAACCACCCTTAAAAGAAACACTTTTAAAAGAACTGCATGGGCCCATTATCGACTGGCCTGCTGACTGCCCCTAACGCCTCAGAATTTCCTGCCTCTGTTCCACTCCACCCAGAAGACCTGCACAGGCTCAGTTTTCTCCAGACCACCTGCTGTCCAGCTACTCGCAGCCCCTTTTCTCACCCATTTCCCCCGGCTGTTTGGGCAGAGGTGGGTGGGAATTTCCAGGGCAAGGGGGAGGAGGACAATGAGAACCCTGAGGTGTTTTGTCCTGGCCTGCCAGCTGCCTTTATGCATTTCAGGTCAACACAGGAAATCTCACAAAACCCAGCTGCCTTCAACTCCTAGGGGGTGGAGGGAGGGCTTAATGTAGAAACCCAAAGAGCCCCAACCTCCTCCCCAAGTGGAATCCCCTAACCAATCCTTAGGCTCTGGATCTCATCTGCCCCGCTGGATTCCTCCCCGCATTTCTTGTCTGTTTCTTGTCCGTCACTTTAGGGATTAGTGGCCATTTCGCCGTGCAGCGATCCAGGTCAAAGCCTTTTTTCTGTCTCCACTCCTTGGACAGACACAGATTCAATAACTACTCATTGTGCCGGGAAACCGAGGTCTAAACGGCATTGCCATTGTGAAGCACGGCGGCACACAGAACGGAATCACACACACGGCGCTCTCATTCTGCCAATCCATCGTCCTCTCCTTGCAAATGGCCAATAAGCACGCAAAAAATAGATGCTCAACATCATTAGTCATTGGGAAATCAAAATCGCAGGACAGCTAATACAAAAACATGGAAAATAACAAGTGAGATAAAGATGTGGAGAAATTGGAACTCTCATACACTGCTGGTGAGAATATTGTCTGGTGCCGACGATGTGAAAAATGGTTCAGCACTTTCACATAAAGTTAACCATAGAGTGACCACATGATCAGCAGGTCCACTCCTAGGCATATAGCTCAGAGAATTGAAACAGATATCCAAACAAAAACATGTACATGAATGTATATGGCAACGTTATTCATATAGCCAAGAGGGGAAACATCCCAAATGCCCATCAAGTGATGAATGTAGAAACAAAATGTGCCATATCCATACCATGGACTTTTATTTAGCTATAATATGGAATAAAGTACTGATACACGCTAAAACATGGATGAACCTTGAAAACATGATACATGAAAAAAGCCAGGCACCAAGGAACACACATTGTAAGATTTCATTCGTATGAAATGTCTAGAACAGGCAAATCTACAGAGATAGAAAGAGTCAATCAGTGGTTGCCAGGGGTTAGTGAGAGGGGTATGTTGGGAGGAAAATGTTTCCTCTACCATCTCAGGTTCAAGTGGCTAGGGGCCCCCAAATTAATTAACAGTAAATTAATGGGAGTAAAGTCTATTTACTATGTGGGAGCTTTCAGATGAAGAGGCTCCCTAAACAGGAAGAGATAGGGGTTTTTACACCAACTTCACAGGAGGGTTGGTGGGATAGAACTCTAAAGGATGGAAAGATCTGATGAGGTCTGTTTACACAATCTTTTGGAATGTTCTAATGTCCAAGATCAATTTCCCCCTCCCCCATCAGAGACCTCCTGAATTGGGGGGCGGGTAGATGTCTCTAATAAAGCTCTGCTTTAGTCAGGTAAGGGAAGTTCAGAAAAATACTTATTTCTGCCTCCGTTGTAGCTCAGGGGTTTGCAAAGCGTCTCTGTACCATTCAGGTGGGTTATCAGTCCCATTAGGAGACTGGGGAATGACTGATAATAAGTAAGTATGGACTTTCTTTTATGGGTGATGAAAACGTCCTAAAATTTATTATGATGATGGGCCTACAATTTTCTGAATTTACTAAAAAACGGTGACCTGTACACTTTAATATGGTGAATTATATGGTACTTGAATAGCATATCAATAAAAAAACATAAACCAGCACATGAATTTAATAAAATTTAGGTAAAAGATGAATGGGAAATTTCACAGTGTGGGTGAATCAAGTTAAGAATACTGCAACCAACTGATCAATCTTTACATCACCAAAAATGTGAGCAACAGATATCATGTGTAATTTGATATGATGTCATAGTAAGAGAGGAGAGGAGGCATATGAAAAATGCAAAGGAAAGGGCTTGCAGAAATGACTGACTCAGCCGGTTAAAGCCCATTCCTGACTGCCCTCTCCCCACCTCCAGTGCTCTCCAGCTAACATGTTTTCCCATAGCTACCTCCCCCACCTCGAGGACTCTCCAGCTCACATCTGTTGATTCATAGCTTGCTATCCAACTAATGTCCTTCCGTACCTCTGTAGCGGTGTAGGAATAACAAGACTGTGTAAAACTGCTTGTTATGTTACAATTGGGGCTCAGCCTTTGGATAGGAATCCGCTGAGCCGGTGCCGGCATCAATAAGTGCTACTTTCTGCTTATAGTCTCAGTGTCCCGTCTCTCCAAGAATCCTATAACAGTGTTGATAACGCCAAGGTCGCAGGTTCCACAGGGCAAAATGACCTGTAAATAGATAAGACCAGTGGTCTGGAAATTCCTCTCCCCTTGCGACCCCCCACCCGAAGCTCCCCCTCCCATCCTGAGTCACGACGTGCACGTAGAACCTCAGACAAAGGAATCACGCGCTCCTTGCATGGACATTGCAGAGACATATAAGCTGTAATAAATCTAACCAAGGGGAGCTCGTGCTTCAGGGCTGTTAAGCCTCACGCGCTCCGCTGGCCTAATAAATTCTCCTTCCTCTAACAAAGTTGTCTGAGCGTCCAAATTCCTCTGTCGGGTGTCGCTTCCTGCAACAATAGGAGTACAGAGCATCAACTATGTCATGTTCTTGCTGATGTAATTGAGCCTGAATATACCCAAGTCCATAGATCTCACTACAGGACATTCTGTTTCTTAATGGAACATGGCCAGCAGAATGATGCATACAGAGCCATCCAGAATGTTGGTAATTCTATGGGACAAATAATCCAGACTTTTCATCAAAGGCAAAAAATGGCCAAGAAAGAAAGGGGGAGGGCTGTATTGATTAAAAGAGGATGAAGTCATATTTCAGCCAATTCTGTGTACGACACTTGTTTGGATCCTAATAAGAACAAATCAAATCTAAGAGACATCTGTCTATAGGTGAAACAGTTTCATTGGACATGGATTTTTTTCATGTGGCGTTAGGGAATAATTGTAATTTTTATTAGACGTAATGATGGCATTTTAGTGATTTTTTAAAAAAATGTCCTATTTACTGGCATTTATGGTACAGTAGAGCATATGGAGGAAATAACTTCTGTGGATTTGTTTAAGTGCGAAGTCATATGATGTCTGGAATATGCCTTGAAATATGCCATCAAAAAATACAAATAAAAACAATTGACAAAATGTTGATTGTTATTGAAGGTGGTTGATACGTAGATTTTTGTTATGTTGTTCTACCTGCTTTGTTTAAAATGGTCCATGTTAAAGAGCTAAAAAGATCCCCCCAAACAACTATGCCGAGCAAAACAGATAAAGTTGAGTATGTTATTGAGATTACGGATAAAAATACCAAACTAAAAGTGTTGATTATGGTTACGTTTACAGACCTGTAATTGGTTGCATCTCTATTTAGGACTGGAGACAGGTGATTTTGTTTTAAGTATTGTAGAAGTATTTAACAGCTTAATTAAAGTGTAATGTATCTACTTTTAATGATCCCTTTTATGAAAATGTAAATATGTGGAATGAAATTCTGAAAGACACACACTAAACAATCACCTTACAGTGTAACGTGTGGTCATGGCGTGAACATTAGGGCTGGTGGCCGGTGATGACTTTCATGATTTGCAGAGCACCTCCTATGTGCCAAACACTATTCTTAATGCTGGAAATACAGCCATGAAAAAGGCAAAAAAGTGCCTGCTCAGATGGGGCTCACATTCTAGTGGGGGAGACTCAAAAAAAAAATACGGCAGGAACGTCTGATAGGTAATGAGAAGTGCTATGCAGCAAACCAAAGCAGGGCGGGGAGCAGGGTATGGGGAGGGGGTGGGGATTTGCACACTTGGGTGGATCTTGCAACCAAGGACTCACCAAGAGGGTGACAAAGACCTGAAGGAAGTGATGGGGAGAGCCCTGTGGAGATCTGGGGAATGAAAGTTGCAATGAAAGGGAATATCCTGGGCTTCTCACTGATGTTACTCTGTTAAATCTTTAGCTGCTGAGAAATAGTCATTTCCCTTCCAGTTCTGACGCAGGTGGTGCTTGCTGTTGTTGTATTTTGGCAGTGTGGAATCATCCAGGCTTAAGGCCAGAATTATCTTGGTGCTTTATGTAATTAGGATATGGTTTAAGACCTTTGCCCTTTGAACAAATAGGTCTCTAGCCACACATACTAAGTGCGCATGCCTCTAGAAAATGGATCTTTTTGGAATATGTGTATAAATTGGTCCTTGCACATCATGTTAATTGTCTCTGCCCAGTTTTGTAAGCTGCTCATAGCTACTTGAGTGCCAGTGATGTACAAAACCCAAACTGACTTGAAACTCATTTCCAAAAAGATATTCGCACACCGATGTTCATAGCGGCATTATTCACGGCGGCCAGGACATGGAAGCAACCGAAGTGTCCTACAGCAGATGATTGGCTAAAGAAGCTGTGGTACATATATACAATGAAATATTACTCAGCCATAAGAAGAGATGAAATACTGCCATTTGCGACAACATGGATGGACCTCGAGATAATCATGCTAAGCAAAATAAGCCAGACAGAAGAAGTTGAAAATCACATGATATCACTTATATGTGGGATATAAACCTAAAAGCAACAAATGAGCAGGACAAACAAACAGAGACTCATGGACGTAAACTATAGACTAGTGGTTATGAGAGGGGAGGGGGAGGGGGAAGAGGAGGAGGAGGAGATAGACGGGGTAAAGGGGGTCAAATATGTGGTGACAGAAAGAAATTTCACCATGAGAGGTGAACATATATGTATGTATGTGCGTGTGTGTGTATGTGTGTGTATATATATATGCACATGCCTTATTGTGAAAGTATACAGCTGAAACTTATTGGATTTCGTTAACCAATGTCACCATAAAAAAAATTTAAAAAAAACGATTACAACTAAAAAATAAAATAAAATAAAATGTACAGCTGAAACTTATCAGATTTCTTTAACCAATGTCACCATAAACAAACAAACGAACAAACAAAAACCAAACTGTCACTTGGCACCTTATGTCAGAATACTCATCCCTCATCAGAATCACTGAGTGACAGAGTGGGAGAACATTTCTCTATCCCTGGATGTGAGGCTGACGGCTTGTTTATTTCATTAACCTTGGGAACAGTCGATAAGCAGAAAGACCCAGCAGTATCTTCGGCCGCAGCTCGAATCCCAGCAATTTACCATGTGATGTCACTGAATGGTCAGTCGATTACATCACAGTGGGTCTGCAGGATAAAATCCAGACCGTCTTGAGCCTGAGGCTTATTTCTCCCAAAGATGTATAGTGGTCGGGAGGGTTTCTTTTACAGAGCTAGAAAAAGACTGGTGTCTTTTTCTGTTTTAAATGATGAATCCTTTTTTTAAAGCATTTTATTTTATTATTAGTTTCAAGTATACAGTACATTAGTTATACATTTATATAGTTTATGAAATGATTACTCCAATTACTCTATCACCTCTCTGGCTCTACACATTGACATTACATTTCTGCTGACTACATTCCCTATGCCATGCTCCCCTTCCCCATGACCATATATGATGAATCTTTAGAGAAATTGATTTGTATTTGTGGCAAAGGTATCCAACAACACTTTCTTTCCTTTTCAGGCCACAGTTTTGTAAGAAAACTGAAGAGCGTGCGGCGCTGCAGTGGGGTAGACCCAGAGTTCAAGCATAGATGAAGATCAGACGCTGATTTTGCACCTGTTAGGTATGTAATACAACTTCTCGGTTGGACTTTGATTCTGTGTTACCCGCCCTCTGTACGATAGGTGCCTTTTTCAAGGTAGGTCTCTCACTGAGCTCCCTGTTAAGATCTGGTTAGGCACCGTGTCTGTGTCTACTCTGTCACTGTAGTTGTTCATTACAATGATCATGAGGGTTTTCTGCCTGTGCCCTTGGAAATATTAGCCTATTTGGTGAGTTTCCACACCACCAAACTCAGCAGAAAAAAAGGCCATTTTTTACTGGAGCTGATTTCACGTGTCTGACAGGTATGGATTGTAACTGTACTTTGTGTTTTACCCCCTTGATTTCTACAAGCATGACTTTCTGAAATGTTCATCCAGTTTATACCGGTGCCAGGGACGTTTGGTAGAAATCATGGGTACATTAGGCTCCGGTTAGTATTATAGTTATGTTCTTAGTGCTCAAGATTGAGCAAAGAAAGGCAGAATTATTTCAGTAACCTGAGGCATTCTAAAGCTGGATATTTTCACAAACCCTAGAGCTAGCAAAGAATTCGAGGTGATCTTGTTTGTCTGCCTGGATTGCTGAGGAATGGACCTTCTATGACCCTACATCGGAATCTCTAAAGGATGCTGTGAAACTTCCTTTGTGGAAGATACTTTGCTGTAGGGCCTTCTAGTTCAGCAGTTTTATTTATACCTAATTGAAATCTGTTGGGAAGGATCAAGCATGAACACATCTGTCGTCTCTTCACAGAAGAAAACCACAGCTCTCAAATGCCAATTCTATATTATTCTTTCAGTCTATCATTCAGGGCAGGCTCAGAGTAATATTCAGAGATGAATAGTTTATTATTATTAATGATGTATTTTTTTGTGACTTTAATAGTAATAAACACATAAGTGGTTTAGAAAGTTCTACATGTTTAAAGAAAGAATTAGAAGGGATTGTTTTCCAATAGTTGTACTGGCTTATCACTTCTTATGAACCATATCCTTGGCACACACTCTTCTGTTGATGTGAGTGAGCAGGTCAGGATTCAGCAGACATTGGTTTAGTGTGCTGCATGCCAGCTCCTCGTGACTATGTTTTGTGAATCCGCAGTTGTGGGAGAGGGGGGAGGGAGGTGGGAACAGGGGGAGAGAGGGTAGTCAGCACCATAAAACCCTTATGACCTCATCAATCTGCCACCTCTGATTTTGAACAAATCATTTTACTTCTCGACGTTTCTATTTCTTCAACTAATATGTGGGTCAAACAAATGAGAGTTTCCTAAAATTTTATAGTCAAGGACCTTTTTGAGAAACTGATGAGTAGTATGAAAATTAATTTTTAAAAATACATTCATGTGTACATTCACCAATTAGCAGATACTTCTGGAACTTTAAGGAAACCCATGGACCCCTCTCTTAAGAGCAGCACCTGGACTTAGGTGGATGTCTCCTTCAATTTCACATATTTGTGATTCTAGTGTCTTCCATCACTCAAATCAGATCAGTTCCCTGCCTGAAACGCTCCAATGATTTCCCACTGAAATTAGAATCAAAATAATTATCAAGCATGGCCAGCAATGAACAAGATCTGGCTCTTGTTAGCCACGATCATTTAATCATTTTCCCCTTGGTTGTTTTGCCTCAGCCACGCAAGGTGTTTTTTGTTTTTTTTAAAGCTTTATTAAAAGAGATATAATTGACAGAAGAGAAACTGCCCTATTTTAAGTGTACAATTTGGTAAATATATTATGCCCGAGAAATGATTACCACAATCAAAACGACAAGCATATTCATCACACCCCAAAGTTTTGGGTTGCCCTTGGAATGTATAGCAATGAGAACTAGGTTGCTGTTCAAAAGAGGTTCTTTCATTATTTATTTCATGCCTAACTAGGGATAAATGTATTTTAACAAATAGGCACCTGGTGCACTTGAAAGTACCTGAGAAATTTCTTTCCTCATGTATTTGATACTTTCTGCCCCAGATTAAACACTAATTAAGTAAAGTCTTTCACTAGGAATCCTGAATTAAGGTGTTATCCTCCTATGGCTGCTTTTGGTTTAAGCATCATTTTGAGTCTTAGATATTTTAAACATAGTCTCTGACATTTTTCTACCAAGAATAAATCATGTAAGAAATTTAGAAGTATTCTATCATCATCAATATGAAAAGTATTTGGAGTTTTAAAAAAAACGGTGATAATTGGGTCAAATATATTTATGGATGGTTGGTCATTGGCCTTGACAAGCCAACTGCTGAATTCAGTAAGCGTGCTAAGGAAAGAATACATGGTAGCTTATGATTTATGTGTGATATAGGTCAATTTCTCTGTAATTGCAATTGATATAAAAATGATAGTCTACCAAATGGTATATTTTATATTATTTATAGTTTACCACAATAAAAAATGATAATCTACACAGTAGATTTATAGGCTGGCAGGCACCTTTTGCCTGGGACGTGAAAATTTCTATTCACTCCTATTTAATCTTAATTGATTTTGTGTGGACTAGCCAAAAGTGAAGAAAAGTGAACCAAAAATAACTGGAAATTTCAAAAAATTAAGGCCTATTCAATATTAGATATAACAGTTTTACTGAATAATAATTAAATCATTTTATATATCCTTTTCTTTCTCTTTGCAAGACCTTTTTAAATATTGGGTCAGTTTTATAGTACTTGATATTTCCGATGTAAAGCATAACCAGAAAGTATGGATTTGTTTTTCCTAACAAAATAAGCTCTACTATAATCTACTATTTCTTCCTCATCACTTTTAGTATATATAGAAGAAAAACACTAGCCTTATTATATTAAAGTGATAAATGAAATAAAGTTATGTTGCTGAAAGGATATGGTTAAAAGCAATAAATCCCCTTCACATTCCTTCAGCTTTCACTTCTTTACAAGCAGTACTTTATTGGAGAACTGTGAGATGGCTATCTAGTTCTATGTTCTGCGATCTCAAAAGTCAGTCTTCTTGATAGCAATAAAAAACAAATAGCAATGTTCCCACCCTCTCTGCTTAGAGTGAGCTAAATGAGCTTCTTCAAATTTTCTAATTCACATTTAAAAATGATACTCCTCCCTCACAGAGGTTTGGTGAAATTTCAGTTTGTCTTTTCTACTCATGTTAATATCTTACATAAATGCTTTTGAACAATTGACAGCTTTATGAATATTTAAACTGCCTTTTTCATGTTTCTTTAAAAAAACTTTTTTTTCTTTTATGGTTAACAAAAGACGGTAAGTTCAGCTGTACATTTTACCAGTAAGGCATATATATATTTACATTGTGTGTTCATCTCCTATAGTTGGATTTCTTTCTTTCTTTCTTTTTAAAATTTATTTATTTAAATTAGTTTCAAGTGTACAGTATACTGGTTAGACATCCATATGGTTCATAAAATGATGCCCCCAATTGCTCCCTCCCTCCCCTGGCCCTCCACCTAGCCATCATGTTAATGCTAACTGCATCCCTCTGCCGTGCTCCCCATCTCCGTGACCAACTATCAACTACTAATTTGTACTTCTTTAACTCTCTACCCCATTGTCTCAGCTCCCCAACCCCTCCCCTCTGTCCATCATCAAATTGTCCACTATATTTGTGAGTCTAATTTTGATTAGTTTGTTCTTTTCGTTCCTTAGATTCCGCATATAAGTGAAATAGTATGGTATTTATCTTTCTCTGTCTGACTTATTTCACTCACCATAATAACCTCTAGGTCCATCCATGTCATTGCAAATGGTAGGATTTCATCTTTTTTATTGGCTGAGAAATATTCCACTGTATATATGAACCATAATTTCTTTATCCAATCGTCTGTTGATGGGCATTTAGGTTGCTTCCATATCTTGGCTACTGTAAATTGTGCTGCCATGAATACTGAAGTGCATAGATCTTTACAAATTGTTTTGTTTTTCTTTGGATAAATACTCAGAAGTGCAATTACTGGGCCAAAAGGTATATCCGCTTTTAACTTTTTGAGAAATCTCCATACAGTTTTCCATAGCAGATGTGCCAATTTGCAATCCCACCAACATTGTATGAGGGTTCCCTTTTCTCTGCATCCTCGCCAACACTATTGTTTTTTGATTTATTGATGATAGCCATTCTGACAGGTGTGAGGTGGGCATCTCAATGTGGTTTTTTAATATAATTTAATTTAATATTATTTATTTTTTCATGGTGACATTGGTTAAAGAATCCTATAAGTTTCAGCTGTACACTTTAACAGTAAGGCATATATATATATTTACACTGTATGTTCACTTATCACAGTTAGATTTCTTTCTGTCACCACATATTTGATCCCCTTTACCCCGTCTACCTCTCTTCTCCCCCGCACCCTCAACACTCTGGTAACCACTAGTCTATAGTCCATGTCCATGAGTCTCTGATTGTTTGTCCTGCTCATTTGTTGCTTTTAGGTTTATATCCCCCATATAAGTGATATCACGTGATTTTCAATTTTTTCTGTCGGGCTTATTTCGCTTAGCACGATTATCTCGAGGTCCATCCATGTTGTGGTAAATGGCAATATTTCATCTCTTCTTATGGCTGAGTAATATTCCACTTTATATATGTACCACCAGTTCTTTATCCGATCATCTATCGTAGGACACTTCAGTTGCTTCCATGTCCTGGCCACTGTGAATATGCTGCTATGAACATTGGTGTGCAAATACCTTTTGGGATATGGGTTTTCAAGATTTGGGGGTAAATACCCAGTAGAGGGATTGCTGGATCATGTGGTAGATCAATTCTTAGTTTTTCGGGAAACCTCCATACTGTTTTCCATAGTGGCTGTACCAATTTGCAGTCCCACCAGCAGTGCATGAGGGTTCCTCTTTCTCCGCATCCTCTCGAGCATTTGCTATTACTTGTCCTGTTGATTATAGCTATTCTAACAGGTGTGAGATGGTATCTCAATGTGGTTTCAATTTGCATTTCCCTAATAGCTAGTGATGTTGAGCATCTTCTCAAATATTTGTTGGCCATTTGTATGTCCTCTAGGGAGAAGTGTCTGTTCAGGTCCTCTGCCCGTTTTTTGATTGGATCGTTTGATTTTTTGTTATTGAGTTGTATGAGTTCTTTGTATATTTTGGATATTAGGCCCTTACCCAGAAGCATTGCTTGCAAATATCTATTTCCCATTCGGATGGCTGTCTCTTTACCTTATTGATGATTTCTTTTGTTGCACAGAAGCTTTTTAGTTTGATGTAGTCCCCTTCTTTTATTTTTGCTTTTACTGCCCTTGCCTTTGAGGCCAAACTCAAAAAATCCTCTTTATGTCCAAGGTCCTTGAGTTTCATTCCTATGTTTTCTTCTATGCATTTTATTGTTTTAGGTCTTATATTCAGGTCCTTAATCCATTTCGAGTTAATTTTGGCGTGTGCTGATAGACAACAGTCTAGTTTCTTTGTTTTGTAGGTGGCTTTCCAATTTTCCCAGCACCATTTATTGTGGAGGCTTTCTTTTCTCCACTGTATGTTTTTGGCCTCTTTGTTGAAAATTATTTGCCCATTTAAATAAGGGTTTACTTCTGGACTCTGGATTCTGTTCCACTGGTCGCGTGTCTGTTTTGCTGCCAATACCATGTCGTTTTGATTACTGTCGCTGTGTAGTATAATTTGAAGTTGGGCGGAGTGATGCCTCCAGCCTCGTTCTTTTTTCTCAGGATGGCTTTGGCGATTCGGGGTCTTTCGTGCTTCCATACAAATCTGATGATTTTTTGTTCTATTTCTTTAAAAAAATGCCGATGGGATTTCGATGGGGATTGCATTAAATCTGTATAATGCTTTAGGTAATATGGTCATTTTAACTATGTTGAGCTTCCAATCCAAGAACACGGTATATCTTTCTATTTCTTTGTATCTTCTTCGATTTCTTTTAATAGGGTCTTGCAGTTTTTATTATATAGGTCCTTCACTTGTTTTGTTAGATTTATTCCTAGGTATTTTATTCTTTTTGTTGCAATTGCAAAAGGAATTATTTTTTTCACTTCCTTTTCTGACACTTCATTTTTAGAGTATAGGAATGCTGTGAATTTTTGAACGTTGATTTTGTATCCAGAAACTTTACTGTATTTACTTGTTGTTTCTAATAGTGTTCTTGTGGAGTATTTGGGGTTTTCTATATAGAGAATCACGTCATCCGCAAATAGTGACAGTTTGACTTCTTTGTTCCCTGTTTGGATTACTCTTATATCTTTCTCTTGCCCGATTGCACTTGTTAGGATCTCCAATGTTATATTGAATAACAGTGGCGATAGTGGATAGCCTTGCCTTGTTCCTGATCTTAGAGGGAAGGTTTTTAGTTTTTTACCGTTCACTATAATGTTGGTTGAGGGTTTTTCATATATGGCCTTTATTTCATTAAAGTACTTTCCTTCTATACCGATTTTGTTAAGTGTTTTGATCATAAAGGGATGCTGTGTCTTGTCGAAGGCCTTTTCCGCATCTATTGCTATGGTCATATGATTCCTATTTTTTAATTAGTTTATATGGTTTATCGAATGAAGCCCACTTGACGTGGTGTATAATCTTTTAAATATGTTACTGTATTCTGTTTACTAGTATCTTACTTAGAATTTTTGCATCTGTGTTTGTGACAGTTATCGGTCTGTAGTTTTCTTTTTTCTTTTTGTGCTATCTTTAACAGGTTTGGGTATCAGGGTAATATTGGCCTCATAAAATGTGTTAGGAAGTATTGCTTCTGATTTTTTGGCAGAGTTTGAGAAGAATAGGTATTAAATCCTCTTTGAATGTTTGGTAGAATTCACTGGTGAAGCCATCTGGTCCTGGACATTTACTTTTTGGTAGGTTTTTTTCCATTGTTTCAATTTCCATACTGCTAATCGTTCTATTTAGACTTTTTAGTTCTTTTTGATTCTTGTCGAAGGCTTTTTCTGCATCGATTGGTATGATCATATGATTCTTATTTTTTAATTAGTTTATGTGGTGTATCACATGAATCGATTTGCGTATGTTTAACCATCCCTTTGCCCCTCGAATGAAGCCCATTTGATCGTGGTTTATAATGTTTTTAATTCGTTGCTGTATTAGGTGCTCTAGTATCTCTTTTCGGATTTTAGCATCTATGTTCATGAGAGATATTGGTGTGTAGTTTTCTTTTTGTGTGCTATCTTTACCAGGTTTTGGTATCAGGGTAATACTGGCCTCATAAAATGATTTAGGAAGTATTTCCTCTGCTTCGATTTTTTGGAAGAGTTTGAGGAGAATAGATATTAAATCTTCTTTGACTGTTTGGTAGAATTCACTGGTGAAGCCATCTGGTCCTCGACTTTTATCTTTTGGTAGGTTTTTGATGATTGTTTCAATTTCCATACTGCCGATCGGTGTTTTGGATTTTTCAGTTCTTCTTGATTCAGTCTAGGAAAGTTGTATTTTTCTAAGTACTGGTCCATTTTTGCAAGGTTATTAAATTTGGTGTTATATACTTTTTCATAGTATTCTTGTATTATCCTTTGTTTTTGCCGTGTCTGTCGTCATTTCTCCTCTCTCATCTCTGATTTTGTTTATTTGTGTCTTTTCTCTTTTTTCTTTAGTGAGTGTAGCCAGGGGTTTGTCAATTTTTTAACCTCAATAACCAACTCTTTATTGCAGTTATTTTTTTTTCTTTTCAATTTCATTTAATTCTGCTCTGATTTTGATTACTTCTTTTTTTTAGTCTTCATTTGTTCTTCCTTTTCTAGTTTTTAAAGATGAAGCGTTAGGCTGTTTATATGGGCTCGTTCTTGTTTCTGGAGATAGGCCTATAATGATATGAATTTTCTTCTTATGACCGCTTTTGCCTTGTCTCAAATGTTTTGATATGTTGTACTATCATCATCACTCATTTCTGTGTATCTCTCGATCTCTCTTTTTATTTCTTCTCTGTCTGAGTAATTCTTCAGTAGCATGTTGTTTAATCACCATGTATTTGTGGTTCTTCCTGCTTTCTGTTGACAGTTGATCTCCAACTTCAAATCATTATGATCAGAGAATATGGTTGGTATGATTTCAACCCTCTTATATTTGTTGAGGCTATCTCTGTGTCCCTGTATGTGGTCAATCCTTAAGAATGTTCCATGTGCACTAGAGGAGGATGTATAAGCAGCTGTTTTGGGATGAAAGGCTCTATAAATGTCAATTATGTCCAGTTGGTCTAATGTGTCATTTAAGGATGTTATTTCCTGATTGATTTTCTATTGGATGATCTGTCCATATCTGACAGTGGGATATTTAGGTCTCTCCTTCATTCTTAAATTACAGTTTTGCCAGTTAAATTATTATTTATAAGAAGTTTTTTCTCTTTCAGTAGTTTGAATATGCCACCCCCACCGTCTTCTATTTTTAAGGTTCCTTCTGAGAAATTTACTAATTGTCTCATGGGAATGCCCTTGTATGTAACAAGTCACTTTTCTCTGGCTCCTTTCAAAATTCTCTCATAGCCTTCGACTTTTTATAATGTGTGTCAATGTGTCTCAATGTAGACCTTTTTAGATTACTCCAGTATCAGAGCTTTATGAAATTGATGTCCATTTCTCTTTCTAGATTTGGGAAGTTTTTAGACATTGTTTCTTTAAATAAAGTTTCTTTCCCTTTCTCTTTCTATGCTTTTTGGTACTCCCTTCCAAGTTCAGCTGCAGCCTGTGTCCTACCTAGGGCCACGTGGCATAACGTACCAAGCGAGCTGCAGATATGTGCCACCCATGCTGGGCTTGGATGTGCCTCAAAAGGCCAAGCCGTGAACAAGGCCAGCTTCCGTGAGTGCCGGGCTTGTGGATGTTCAGCAAGAATAACCGTGCATGCTGAGGTCAGATGCTGCTCTTTAGGTTTTGTGAAACTGTGAGAAATTTTAGGAAAGTTAGTAGCATGAGCCACAGCAGGCAATTTTTATGGAAAAGCCACTGGAAGTGGCTTGGGTAGGCCACAATTTGGGTGAGACAGAGCCTCTAGGAATCATCTGGGTTTTCACCACCAGTTTTAGCTTGGTTGATGGAACTCTGATATGGCAGCCGACTGCTCAAGAAAGGACAATGCCATCTGCCAGCACTTCTGTCTGGGAGAAAGCTACCCTTCCAGCCCTTGCCGTGAAGTCAGACCAATCAATTCCTCTCCACACGTCCCTGGTGTCTTTTGAGTGCTGCCTCAGTGCTGGAGCTCAGAGTGAGTGAGTCCATCAGCGAGTAAGTCCGTGCACGCAGACCCCTTAAGAGGAATGTCTACAACTCCAGCCACCCTCCTTCTCACTCAGCCACAATCTCCGCTGGTTTTCACTGCCAGAAATTGTGGGAACTTCTCTTCCTGGCAGTGGAACTCTGGGTTGGGGATCTCAATGTGGGTTGGGACCCCTTTTCTCCCCTGGGGGTATCTCTGCAGCTAAGCTATCCCTCCTGATTCTCAACCATCACTCACTGGAGTGGAACCAGCTCCTTCTGCATCTCTGCTCCTGGCCTCTTCTATGTGTCTGCAGTTGCAGGATTTCTGTTCAGCTAGACTTCAGGAGACTCCCAATGATGGCCGTTCTGTGGTTTAGTTGTACTTTTTAAGTAGTTGTGAGAGGAGGCAAGCACAGCACTCACCTGAGAAATGACGATTTGAATTTTGTTGATGATGATGGCGATGAAGAGTGCAAAGGTGATGAAAATGATGGTGATGCTAAATAGGAAGGTAATGGTGATGTTAATGTGAGGAGTATGGAGATGATGAAAATGATGATGATGGTGGTGATGAATTGAGGATGATGACTTTCATCATGGTGGGGGCAATAATAGTGATTTTGGAGATATTATAGATAATAATGGAATGATGATAATTGTGATGAGAATGGTGATGATGATGATGACCATGACGTTAATGGTGGTAATGATAATGGTGTTGATGATGATGGTGATGTTGAGAATGATGATGTTATAAAGATGGTGATAATAACTAATGATGATGGTGATGATGCAAATGATGATGAGATTAATTAGCATGATGACGATGGTAACAATGAAGGTACTGATTATGTTGATATTGTTGATAAAAGTGATAATAGTGGTGATGATAATGGTTAATGATGTTTATAAAGATAATGATCGGTGATAGTGATGGTGAAATTGTTTGTGAAGATGGTGAGGATAATGTTTCTGATAATGAAGCTGGTGACAGTGATGGTCGTGATGATAATGATGAAGATGAGTGTGGTTAGAATGGTGAGGAGCACACTGATGAGTTAGTGAGGATCATACTGATGATGAAGTTTATGATGATGGTGACAGGAAGATGGCAATGA
>NW_011889749.1:33747-39452 GCF_000151845.1 Pteropus vampyrus
AGGGTGATGATGAGGATGGTGATTATTAGCGTGGTGAAGATGAAAATGGTGATGGTGCTGATGATGAAAATGACAATCGTGGTTGTTTAGATGAAAAAAAAAATGATCATGATCATATTTGTTTGCTTGGGCCACAGACTGGGTGACTTAAACAACAGAAATTTATTTTCTAACAGTTCTGGAGGCTGGAAGTCTAAGACCAAAGTGCCAGCAGGGCTAGTTCCTAGTCAGGTCTCTCTCCTCAGCTTGCAGATGGAGCCTTTTCACTATTTCCTCACATGACATTTTCTCTGTGTGTGAGCAGAGAAGAGTGAGCTCTGGTTTCTCTTCCTTTTCTCATCAGGGCACAAGTCCAATAAAGAGAGTTCCACCTTTATGACCTCATTTAACCTACTTACCTCCTTAAAGGCCCTATCTCTAACTACAGTCTCATTTAGGATTAGGTCTTCAACATATATATTTGGAGGAGCACAATTCAGTCCCATAACAGATAGTGATAATAATGATGAAGATCATGGTGAGGGGCACTGATGATAAGGATGATGATGGTTATGATGAAAATGATGATGATGTTGATGATCATGATAATGATGGTGAGGATCATGATGTGAATGACAAAGGTGATCTGCTGCTGCTGATGGTGATGGTGATGGTGATTGTGGTTATTATGAAGACTCTCGATCATGAAGATGATGATGTGGATAATTGTGATGGTGATGGTAATAGAGATGATGAAGATCATGTTTATGGTGATGATAATGATGATGGCAGTGATGATGAGGATGATGATGTTGATAATAATGGTGATAGTGATGATGATGGCAATGGGGAGAGAGAGGCAGAGACGAATAGGTGGAGCATGGTATTTTTAGGGCTGTGAAACTATTCTGCATGATGCTATAATGGTGGGTAATATTCATTTGTCAAAACCCGTAGAATACATAACCCAAGAGATAGCCCTAATGTAAACAATGAACTTGAGTTAATAATAATGCATCGATGTCGCCTCATAAATTATAACAAATGTACTGCACTATTGTAAGATGTTAATAATAGTGGGGAACCTGTGTGTGGGGGGTGGCATGTGGGATATATGAGAATTCTACTTTGAACTCAATTTTTAGATAAATTGAGATAAATCTAAAGGTGCTCTAAAAGTAATTTGTAGTAATTTAAAAAATTCAACCAGCCTAAATGAGCCATTCAAAAAGAATAGAACAATAAAGGAATTGGGGTTAGACTGATATCTGACTTTTTAATAGTATTCTGGATGTAAGAAAGCAATGTAGCAATCATTTTTTAAATGTTAAGGAAAAGAACTTTGAGCCAAGAGTTTTTATCTAGCCAAATTGTTATTCAAATGTGAGTGAATAATACAAATATTCTTTGGGATACTTGTCCTTGGGGGTTTGCAACACAAAACTCACACTGAAAACTCAATCAGAAGTACACAATCGAAAACAAAATGGCGTAGATCATAGAGGCTCTGTCCATCCCTCTGGCGACCAAATCAAAGTTGTGACGGAAACAAGGAGCAGCAGCAAGGAAAAATCACCCGGGATCTAGACGAACAAGCCATACAACTAGGAGAAATCCACGAAATCACCCTGCAACGGCAGAAGGTAGGATGAGGTGAGGACGTGGGGCTGCCCGGTCTCAAGCAGCTGAGACGGAGGCTGCAGCAGCAGCAGCAGCAGCAGCAGCAGCAGCAGCAGCAGCAGCAGCAGCAGCAGCAGCAGGCGCCTTATGCCTCTTCAAGGGGCCGTTTCTGCGAGAGGATTTTCGCAGCGACAGACCTGCTCACTCTGAGCACCAGTGCCGATTCGGCTACACGCAGGGGGCACCAGGGACTTACAGGGAGACATTGTTGGAGTGAGGGCCGAGGAGAGACTCGCTTGGTACAAAAGTGCCGGCGGTATCCATTGTTCCCTGTTGAGCCCTCCCCTATACCAGTTCGCCAGACACAGCGCCGCCATAGCGGTGACATCATCAAACTGGATAACAGAGGTTGCTCCGCCCAGAGGATTCCCTGACTCCTCCCCCAACTCAAGCCACATCCACGTATATCCTCGGCGAGTCAGGTGCCCCTTTCTGAGCAGCACCTGGACTCACACTGGAGGCAGCTGGCCTCGGTTTCTGGTGTGGCCTTTTGAGGCAACTATAAGCATAGCATCTGTGGATTGCTTGCTGAATCTTAACAGGTGGCCCCAGAGAGGCAGCGGCTTGGGCTAAAATTGGCCTGCAGTCGAACCCCTCTCAGGACTGTGCCACTGGACACCTACTTCACAAATCCACACTAATAAGACCTGGAGAATTAGGAGCTTTGCTTAGTACATAGGATCAGACATGGAAAGGCAGCCAAAATGGGAAGACAAAGAAGCAGAAACCATATGAGAGAACAGAACAGAGATCCAGATATAATGGAGTAAAGTAATCTGACAGATACAGAGTTCAAAACACTGGTTATAAAGATGCTCAATGAACTTTTTGGAAGTGTAGATAAATTCAGTGAGAACTTCAACAAAGAGATAAAACAAAACATAAAAATAGAAATGAAAATTATAAAAGAGAACCAGTCTGAAATGAAGAACACATTATCTGAGATGAGAAGTATATTAAATGGAATAAACAAAGGAATAAACAAAGTGAATAAAGAAAAGGATCAAATACCCTATCTAGAGGATGGGAAAACCAAGGATACGCAATCAGAATGGCAAGACATAAGATGCCAAGACTATAAAAACAATTTAAGGAGCATATGGGACACTATTAAGGGTCCAAATATTCGTCTGATCGGCATACCTGAAGAAAATCAAGATGTTGAACAGCTGTTTGAGGAAATAATGATGGAAAACTGCCCGAATCTGGTGAAGGAAATGTACATAAGATTCCAGGAAGCTCAGAGAATTCCAAAAATCAGGGATCCAAAGAGGCCCACGCCAAGACACTTTATAATTAAAATGCTAAAGGTTAAATACAAAGGAAGACTATTAAAAGCAGCAAGATAAAAACAGTTACTTATAAGGGAACACCCATAAGACTGGCAGCTGATTTCTCAAAAGAAATTATGCAGGACAGAAGGGTTTGGCAAAAAATATTCGATAGGATGAAGACCCAGGATCTACAACCAGGAATAATTTATCCATCAAAGCTATCAGGACTGTGCCACTGGACACCTACAGCAGCAGCAGCAGCAGCAGCAGCAGCAGCAGCAGGTGCCTTATGCCTCTTCGAGGGGCCGTTTCTGCGAGAGGATTTTCAATTTAGAGTTGAAGGACAGATAAAGAGCAATTGGGGAATCGTTTTACGAACTATATAGATGTCTAACTAATGTACTGTATACTTGAAACTAATTAAAATAAATATTTTTTTTAAAAAGTACACGATCATAATAGAAACAAATCTAAACAATAGTTCTAGAAACACAACAAGTTGGGATGATCAAATTTCTTTGCTAAGTTTATTGATGCCTTAAAAATAAAATAACAATAATTTCAGGACTAAAGAGAAGAAAAAGTGAACGTATATCATTATAATTCATAACTAAAATTATAGACCATATTAGCAATGGAGATGAGAGGCAACCAAATTAATTTGAGAGCATACTGAAATTCTTGTTTTATTAGAGAGAAGTTATAGGTATTAATATCTTGAAGAAATTAGAAAAATAAATAAACATGGTATGATCTTACCGGCAAACAACATAGAATACTTTTTAAAAATTATAACTTTTGAAACAATAGAGAGAAGAACATACTGTCCAGTAGAAAGCTCTTAGTGGACACAGGAGAAACAAAAAGAAAATCTGTAGTATAATCTGATTCTAGGCATTTCATAAAACTCACCCACCAATGTAAATTCATTCAGTCGAATTCTCAGGTCAGATTTCCTCTTCTTTCAGATACCAGTTTACCAAACATGTCCCAAGATTTTAATATTTTACAAGGCAGCCTGCACTTAGCAATAAAGCAATTTGTATATATGTATCTGGCATCCATAATTTGTCTGTGTTCTGTTATAGAGAAACAAAGAGAGACATATACACGTGTGCGTGTGCGTGTGCGTGCGTGCGTGCGTGCGTGTGTGTGTGCGTGTGTGTGTGTGTGTGTTTCGTTGCTAAGGAAAAATATGAACGTTTTTACATTTGAAAACTTAGCCTGTTAAAAACAAACAAAAAAGGGAATTTAAAAGTCTGGCGGCTACTCTCCTTTTGGTCACTAGAGGGAGATCATGGTTCATCTTTACACAATTGAAAATGACCAACTTTTTAAAGAAGTGGATCTGTTTTTTCCACTCTTCTTATACTGAGCCAATGTTTTCTTTCCAGCGATTCACTGTCCTTCTACTTGGTCCAGAGCCTCTGGAAGTCTAGAAATGTTTGAGAGGATTAATCTGCGCTCGAGGACATAACGGAACCTATCAAAGATTTGGGGATTAGTTACCAGAGACGCTAAATGTAGCTAGAGTCCTGCTAAGCTTCAAGCAATGGAAGTGCTATTGGGCTATCTGAGCCACTCTCTTACACACACACACGCACACACACACGCGCGCGCGCGCGCACGCATGCACAATTATCGTAGGTGGTTGAGCCTGGATTTAGTGAGGGAACCAGAAGAGAAGGAAAGTGGTTTTTCCAGTTACTGCCCCCAAAATACTGTTTCAGTTCAGAGTCTGTCAGAGTTCGGTAATCTAGAGCAAAGACTAATTCCTTTTTTAAGTAAGGATTTTACAACTGTAAAATTATTGTGTCTCTATTAGAGGGTATTATTTGATTTGCTAAATGTAGCCATGTCTCGAAAATAAAGAGCGTAGGAGGTCCAAAAGAAACATTCATAACCTTCACATTAAGAATTAAATTAGAATTCAGTAAGGGCGTTGTACATGAAGAACTTGTCTGAGAGCCTTTGATCCCTTTACCAATAAGACCCCTTAGGGCACAAAAGAGATTCACTACACATAAGCGAGGCTGGAACCTGAGATATCTGGAATGGGGCAGATGCTTGAAGAAAGACTCACCTTAAGGTGATAAAAATAAGCACACCTGAGAAGGGAGAGGTGCAGAGGCCTATCTTGTTTCTAACATCAAAGAGAGGGTGCCAAAGTGTGGACTCATGTGGGAATGCGTGTGTTGTTGGCTGGTAGGGGAATAAGCATGTTTGCTGCTGTTGTTTTTAAAGGCATCACTTGTTGACTGCCATCTCTTATGTTACATCTCAAAAACAATCATGCCAATATATCACCTTGAAAATATTGTTGAAAGAACCACTTTTTTCTTATGTTTCAGTTTTTAAAATTAATAATTTATTTTTTATGGTGACATTGGTTAACAAAATCCAATAAGTTTCATCTGTATACCTTAACAGTAAGGCATATATATATTTACACTGTGTGTTCACCTCCCATAGTTAGATTTCTTTCTGTAACCACATATTTGACATCCTTTACTCCTACCCCCTACCCTCCGGTAACCAGTAGTCTATAGTCCATGTCTATGAGTCTCTGTTTGTTTGTCCTGTTCATTTGTTGCTTTTAGGTGTATATCCCACATATAATGATATCATGTGATTTTTCAACTTTTTCTGTCTGGCTTACCTCGCTTAGCATGATTATCTCGAGGTCCATCCATGTTGTCACAAATGACAGTATTTTGTCTCTTCTTATGGCTGAGTAATATTCCACTGTATGTGTATATATATACACACAGA
>NW_011889749.1:40087-40391 GCF_000151845.1 Pteropus vampyrus
CATCCTCTCCAGCATTTGTTATTACTTGTCCTGTTGATAATAGCTATTTTATAGGTGTGAGATGATATCTCATTGTGGTTTTGATTTGCATTTCCCTAATAGCTAGCGATGTTGAGCATCTGTTTATATGTTTGTTGACCATTTGTATGTCCTCTAGGGAGAAGCGTTTGTTCAGGTCCTTGCCCATTTTTTGACTTTTTTGTTGTTATTGAATTTTATGAGTTCTTTGTATATTTTGGATATTCCCTTATCGGAGGCGTTGCTTGCAAATATATATTTCCCACTTGGATGGTTGTCTCTTTAC
>NW_011889749.1:40441-43830 GCF_000151845.1 Pteropus vampyrus
CTGCTGATGATTTCTTTTGCTGAGCAGAAGCTTTTTAGTTTGATGTAGTCCCATTCATTTATTTTAGCTTTTATTTCCTTTGCCTTTGAGGTCAAATTAAAAAAAAAACCTCTTTAAGTCCAAGGTCCTTGAGTTTAGTTCCTGTTTTCTTCTATGCATTTTATTGTTTCAGATCTTATATTCGGGTCCTTAATCCGTTTTGAGTAATTTTTGTTGAGTGGTCACAGACAACAGTTTATTTTCATTGTTTTGCAGGTGGCTTTCCAGTTTTCCCAGCATCATTTACTGAAGAGGCTTTCCTTTCTCCACTGTATGTTTTTGGCTTCTTTGTCAAAAATTATTTGCCCATATAAATATCGGTTTACTTCTGGGCTCACGATTCTATTCCACTGGTGTGGTGTCTGTTTTGCTGCCAATACCATGCCGTTTTGATTATTGTCGCTGTGCAGTATAATTTGAAGTCGAGCAGAGTGATGCCTCCAGCCTCATTCTTTTTTCTCTGGATGGCTTTAGCAATTCAGGGTCTTTTGTGCTTCCGTACAAATCTGATGATTTTCTGTTCTATTTCTTTAAAAAAATGCCTATGAGATTTTGATGGAAATTACATTAAATCTGTATAATGCTTTAGGTAATGCAGTCATTATAACTATGTTGATTCTTCCAATCCAAGAACACAAAATATCTTTCCATTTTTTTGTGTCTTCTTTGATTTCTTTTGATAGGTTCTTATTGTTTTTACTATATAGGTCCTTCACTTGTTAAATTTATTCCTAGGTATTTTATTCTTTTTATTGCAATTGCAAAAGGAATTATTTTTTCCACTTCTTTTTCTGACATTTCATTATTAGAGTATAGGAACGCTATGGATTTTTGAACGTTGACTTTGTATCCAGAGACTTTACTGTATTTGCTTTTTGTTTTTAGTAGTGTTCTTGTGGAGTCTTTAGGGTTTTCTACATAGGGAATCATGTCATCCATAAATAGTGACAGTTCGACTTCTTCATTTCCTGTTTGGATACCTTTTATATCTTTCTCTTGTCTGATTGCACTCGCTAGGACTTCCAATGTTATATTGAATAACAGTGGTGATACTGGACAGCCTTGCCTTGTTCCTGAACTTAGAGGGAAGGTTTTTAGTTTTTCACCATTAAGTATAATGTTGGCTAAGGGTTTGTCATATATGGCCTTTATTATGTTAACATACTTTCCTTCTATACTGATTTAGTCAAGTGTTTTGATCATAAATGAATTCTGTATATTGTCGAAGGCTTTTTCTGCATCTATTGATATGATCATATGATTCTTATTTTTTAAATTGTTTATATGGTGCCTCACATTCATTGATTTGCATATGTTGAACCATCCCTGTGCCTCTGGGATGAAGCCCATTTGGTGTATAGTCTTTTTAATATGTCGCTGTATTCGGTTCGCTAGTATCTTATTTAGGATTTTTACATCTGTGTTCATGAGATATATTGGTCTGTAGCTTTTATTTGTGTGTGTGTGTTGTCTTTACCAGGTTTTGGTATCAGGGTAATATTGGCCTCATAAAATGTGTTGTGAAGTATTGCCTCCTCTTCGATTTTTTGAAAGAATTTCAGGAGAATAGGTATTAAATCTTCTTTGAATGTTTGGTAGAATTCACTGGTGAAGCCATCTGGTCCTGGACTTTTACCTTTTGGTAGGTTTTTGATGATTGTTTCAACTTCCATACTGCTGATCGGTTTATTTAAATTTTCCAATTTTGTGATTCACTCTAGGAAAGTTGTATTTTTCTAAGTAGTGGTGAATTTCTCCTAGGTTATTAAATTTGGTGTTATATAGGTTTTCGCAGCATTCTTGTATGATCCTTTGTAATTCTGCAGTGTCTGTCGTAATTTCCCCCCTTTCATCCCTGATTTTGTTTATTTGTGTCTTTTCTCTTTTTTCTTTAGTGAGTCTATCCAGGGGTTTGTCAATTTTATTAACCTTCTCAAAGAATCAGCTCTTTGTTGCTTTTATTTTTTCTATCTTTTTTGTTTGTTTGTTTGTTTTCAGTTTCATTCTTTTCTGCTCTGATTTTGATTATTTCTTTCCTTCTGCTGACTTTTGGCTTCATTTGTTCTCTTTTCCTAGCTTTTTAAGATGAAGCATTTGGTTATTTATTTGGACGCATTCTTGTTTTTGGAGACAGGCCTGTAATGATTTGAACTTTCCTATTATGACTGCTTTTGCCGTGTCCCAAAAGTTTTGATATGTTGTACTATTATTGTTATTCATTTGTATGTATCTCTTGATTTCTCTTTTTATTTCTTCTGTGACCCAGTTATTCTTCAGTAGCATGCTGTTTGATCTCCATGTATTTGTGGTTCTTCTTGATTTATTTTTGCAGTTGATCTCCTGTTACAAAGCATTATGATCAGAGAATATGGTTGGTATGATTTTAACCCTCATATTTGTTGAGGCTAAATCTATGTCCCAGTATGTGGTTGATTCTTGAAAATGTTCCATGTACACTAGAGAAGAATATATAAGCACCTGTTTTGGAATGGAAGGCTCTAAAAATCTCAATTATGTCTAGTTGTTCTAAAGTGTCATTTAAGGATGTTGTTTCATTACTGATTTTCTGTTTGGATGATCTGTAAATACCGACAGTGGGGTATTTAAGTACCCTACTACGATAATGTTTTGGTCATCTCAGTATCTTTCTTTTTTTTATTTTGAAGTATATTTTGTCCAATGTTAGAACCGCTACTCCTGCTTTTATCTGAACGCCATTTGCATGAAATATCATTTTCCACCCTTCACTTTGAATCTATATTTGTCTTTGGAGTTGAGATGTGTCTCCTGGAGCAGCATATGGTCGGGTTTTGTGTTTTGATTCATTCTGCAACTCTGTGCCTTTTTATTGATGAGTTCAGTCCATTTACATTTAGGGCGATTATTGAAATATGAGGTCTTCTTATACCCATTTTATCTTTTGCTTTCTGGTAGCTTGGTGTCTCCATTGCTTCCTTGTCCTTGTGTTTCTGTTTTCTTTATTTTGGTTGGCTTTTGTGGGTTCTCCTTCTGGTCCTTCTTGTTTTATGCTATATTCTTCAGTTCTGAATCTTTAGCATGTGGTTGCCTTTGCGAATATGGAAAGGATAGTTATATATATGTAGCTGTCCATTTTCTTCTGCGCATGCCTTATCTCCATTCTCCTTTGCGAGTCTGGCTCTTTAAATTCTCTTCTTTTCATTCATTGTTATCTCAATTTGTTCCTATGTATGCTGAACGTTCATTACTATCTTGCAATAGCAATTCTCTTCTTATTATTTAAGCTTATAACGCCCTGTTCTTAGTAAGGATTGCACTCTTCTGTTTCTATTTGCCTAATTATGTTTTGTTTTTTGTTTTTGGATCATTTC
>NW_011889749.1:44490-49084 GCF_000151845.1 Pteropus vampyrus
TCAATAATGCCCATTATTCTGATGTTTCCTCTCCTGATGGTATCAGCTAGTTCTTGTATTTCTCTTTCATTATTTTTCATTCTTTGGTTTCTCTCTTCTTCCTTCTGATTTATTTCTAGATTTCTGTCTTCGATATCACTGATCCTTTCCTCCATTTGGTTGACTCTATTTCCCAAGCTGGCTATTTCATATTTCAACTCTTGCAGTGTGTTTTTATCTCCAGAAGATCTATTCTGTTTTTTTTGAGGGTTTCAATCACCTTGCTCTGCTCACCTAGTTGTTTTTTTCAATTCCTGAAATTGTTGATATGACTCGTTTCAGAACTCACTGAGTTTTTTCAGAAGTACCATCCTGAAGTCTCTGTCATTTAAATCGCATATTTCAATGTCTGTAAGCTTATTTTCTGGAGATTTTTCTCTTTCTTCCTGAGATGCCTTGTCACCTTGGTTGTTCATGGTGTTTAATGGACTATTTCTCCGCCTGGGCATTAATGGAAGTGTATTCTGCTGTTTTTCCAGAAAGAAGGTTTATTATATAAAGGTCTCTCTCTAGCCGCTGTAAAGAACGTGCTTTTGTTTTGTTTTCTAGTAGGTGGTGTCTAAGCCTCTGGGATCCCTGCTTTATATAAAGCCTTAAAAATGCCTTTTTATTTTCTGATAGATATTTAATCATACTTGCTAACCTTAGTTTCAGTCCCTGTTATTGTTAGCAACAGTCTCGGTAGTGTTTGCTCAGATTTCCCTGGGACTCCGCGGTGTTCTATCTTGGAGCGTTTGGGCAGAGGGGCCCTACATGTTGGGGGTTGGGAATTGTGGCTCAGCCCCGGTTTTGTAACCACGTCCGGTAAAAATCAACTATTGTTTTTCTGCTATTCCACTTCTCTGTCTTCTGTTCTGGTGACTGGGCCCTGCCACTGGCTGCTGGGAGCTCACAGCTTTCCCACGCAGGACTGTTCAGGGAACTCGCCGCTCCTTCTCCCTTCCCTCTCCTCCTAAAGGGAACTCCGGTGGCTGCGAGGGGCAGCTTCTTTATTTCTCCCAGTCCACCGCTCAACACCTGGGGGTCTGACCTGTCGTAACTCTTATGTGCAGATCCCAAGCTCAGACATGCTGGTGTGCAGTTTGGGTTCTTTTTATTGAGTTTTAGGTGTTTAGTTTATTGTTGTTTTAAGGGGAGAGATCTAGGGATGTCTTTCACTTTTCCATATTTCCAAAGATCCAAGTGTTTTTATTATAAATGGATGGTGTATCTTGTTGGAGGCTTTTTCTGCATCTTTTGATATGATCATATTATTATTTTTTATTCATATTTTTAGCACATATATTTTTTTCTTCTTAACGAAGTTCCTCCAATATTTCCTGTAATACTGGCTTGCTAGTGATCAATTTCTTTAGCTTTTTCTTGTCTGGGAAGCTCTTTATCTGTCCCTTGATTTTAAATGTTATCTTTGCTGGGTAATCTTGGTTTTAGGTCTTGCTTTTCATCACTTTGAATATTTAGTACCAAAACCTTCTAGCCTGCAAAGTTTCTGTTGAGAAATCAGTGGACAGTCTTATGGGGATACTTTTGTTGGTAACTAATTGTTTTTCTCTTGCTGCTTTTAAGATTCTCTCTCTCTCTCTTTTTTTTTAATCTTTAACATTTTAATTAATTATGATGTGTCTTGGTTTTGGCCTTTTTGGGTTCATCTTGTTTTGGACTCTATGCTTCCTGGGCTTGTATATCTATTTCCTTTATCAGGTTAGGGAAGTTTTCAGTCATTGTTTCTTGAAATAGGTTTTCAATTCCTTGCTCTCTCTCTTCCGCTTCTGGTATCCCTATGATACAAATATTGTTATGCATGATATTGTGCTAGAGGCCCCTCAAACTATTCTCATTTCTTCAAATTCTTTTTTCTTGTTGCTGTTCTTATTGGGTGTCCTCCATTACCCTATCCTCTAAATTGTTGATTCGATCCTCCGTTTCATTCACTCTGTTGATTCCCTCTCATGTACTCTTCATCTCAGATATTGTATTCTTCATTTCTGGTGGTTCTCTTTTTATGTTTTTCATCTCTATTTTTATGTTTTCTATCTTTTTGATAAAGTTCTCACTGAGTTCATCTACTTTTCTTTTATGTTCACTGAACATCCTGATAACCAGTGTTTTGAACTCTGCATATGGTAGATTACTTCTCTCTACTTTGTTTAGTTCTTTTTCTGGAGCTTTAGTCTGTTCTTTCATGTGGGAAATGCTTCTTTGTCTCCCCATTTTGACTACCTCCCTGTGTTTTTCTATGTATTATGTTGAGCTCCTAAGTCTTCCAATCTTAGTAGTGTGGCTTTATGTAGCAGGTGTCCTGTGGGGACCAGTGGCCCAGTCCTCGTAGGGGTCAAGCTGAAGGCCAAGTTCAGGTGCAACCTATGCACTTCTTGGGCCACCTGGTAAGGGTCACCAAGCAATAGCAAGAGGGCTGCCACCTGTGCTGAGTTTATAGGTATCTCAAGAGGCTAAGCCAGAAACTAAGGCCCGTTGCCACTACTGTGGGGCTTGGGGCTGCTCAGGAAGAGGTACAGGGCACGTTAAGGCCAGATGCTGCAACTTTGAGTTTTGTGAGCCTTTGAAAGATTTTAGGAAAGTCCACAGCAAGAGCCAAGACAGGTCATCTGTTTGGAATGAATCACCGAAAGAGGCTTGGCTGGGCCCACAAGTTGGGAGAGGCAAAGTCTCAGGGAATCACCTGGGCAGAGCCACCTCTGTTACCTAGGTTGATGCTAACTCAGATATGGTGGCACCTATTTCCACAGGCTCAGAGCAGGGAGGATTCAAAAAGGAACAATGGAGACTGCCAGCCCTTCTATCCTGGAGAAAGCTGCTCCTCCGGCCCTTGCCCTGACACTTGACAAGTCAGTGTCTCTTTGTATGTCCCTGGTACTCCTTAAGCAGCTGCCCCAGTGCTGGAGCTCAGAGCGTGTAAGTCTATCAGTGAATAAGTCTAGGCACGAGACCTTTAAGAGGAACATCTACATCTCTTGCAGCCCTCGTCTCACTCAGTTGCAACCTCCGCTGGTTTTCACAGCCAGAGGTTGTGGGTACTTTTCTTCCTGGCATTGGAACCCTGGGCTGTGGATCCCAGTGTGGGGTTGGGACCCCTAACTTCTCAGGTGGGGGAGGGGACTCTGCAGGCAAGATAGCCCTCCCGATTCTTGATCGCCACGCACAATTGTGGGACCAGGCCGTTTCGCATCTCTGCCTGTCCTACTGGTTGGAGGTGATCTTCTATTTTTGTCCCAAGTTGTAGGGCTTCAGTTAAGCCAGAACTCAGGTGAATCCACATGCTGATTGCTCTGTAGTTTCGTCTTCATTATTGTGTGGTTGTGAGAGAAAGTGTGCATAGCCTCTACCTTCCATGCCATCTTGACCAGTGTCAATAATTACTTTAAATGTAAATGGATTAAATGCTCCAATCAAAAGACATAGGGTGGCAGAACGAATAAAAACACATATGCTGCCTACAAGAGACTCACTTTAGATTGAAAGACACACACAAAATAAAATTAAAGAGATAAAAAAAACATACCATACAAACAGAAACTGAAATCTGGGGTAGCAATATTCATATTAAACAAAATAGACTTTAAAAAATAGAATGTAGGAATCTGGAGAAACATGGCAAAATGAGAGACGTCCCCAGATCTCTCCCCTTGAAAAAATAAAAAGCTAAACACCTAAAACTCAACAGAAAACACCTAAACTGAACACCAGCACATTTGAGTGTGAGATCTGAGCAAAAGAGCTACCACAGGTGTGAACTCTGGGTATCAGGTGGTGGACTGGGAGAAATAAAGAAGCAGCCTCTTGCAGCCACTATAGCTCCCTGTAGGGGGAGGGAGAGGAAAGAAGGTGCGGTGATTTCCCTGAAGAGCCCTGCTAGGGAGTGCTGTGTGTTCCACGCAACCAGCAGCAGGGCCAAGTCATCAGGGCAGAAAGCTGAGAAGCAGGATGGCAGAAAAACCACAGTTGATTTTTACTGGCTGCAGTTGCAAAACTGAGGCTGAGCCACAGCCCCCAACTTCCAACCCAGAGGGACCCTCCCCCCATACCCTCCAAGGCTGAACACCATGGAGCCCCAAGGGAATCTGAGCAAACACTACCGAAACTGTTGCTAACACTGAACAAGACTAAAACTGAGGGTATTGAGCGTGGTTAAATACTATAAGAAAATAAAAAAAATGCATTTTTAAGGCTTTACATAAAGCGGGGATCCCAGAGGCTTAGACTCCACCTACTGGAAACCAAAACAAAAGCACATTCTTTACAGCGGCTAGAGAGAGACCTTTATATAATAAACCTTCTTTCTGGAAAAACAGCAGAATACACTTCCATTAATGCCCAGGCGGAGAAATAGTCCATTAAACACCATGAACAACCAAGGTGACAAGGCATCTCAGGAAGAAAGAGAAAAATCTCCAGAAAATAAGCTTACAGACATTGAAATATGCGATTTAAATGACAGAGACTTCAGGATGGTACTTCTGAAAAAACTCAGTGAGTTCTGAAACGAGTCATATCAACAATTTCAGGAATTGAAAAAAACAACTAGGTGAGCAGAGCA
>NW_011889749.1:50139-79528 GCF_000151845.1 Pteropus vampyrus
GAAATGATCCAAAAACAAAAAACAAAACATAATTAGGCAAATAGAAACAGAAGAGTGCAATCCTTACTAAGAACAGGGCGTTATAAGCTTAAATAATAAGAAGAGAATTGCTATTGCAAGATAGTAATGAACGTTCAGCATACATAGGAACAAATTGAGATAACAATGAATGAAAAGAAGAGAATTTAAAGAGCCAGACTCGCAAAGGAGAATGGAGATAAGGCATGCGCAGAAGAAAATGGACAGCTACATATATATAACTATCCTTTCCATATTCGCAAAGGCAACCACATGCTAAAGATTCAGAACTGAAGAATATAGCATAAAACAAGAAGGACCAGAAGGAGAACCCACAAAAGCCAACCAAAATAAAGAAAACAGAAACACAAGGACAAGGAAGCAATGGAGACACCAAGCTACCAGAAAGCAAAAGATAAAATGGGTATAAGAAGACCTCATATTTCAATAATCGCCCTAAATGTAAATGGACTGAACTCATCAATAAAAAGGCACAGAGTTGCAGAATGAATCAAAACACAAAACCCGACCATATGCTGCTCCAGGAGACACATCTCAACTCCAAAGACAAATATAGATTCAAAGTGAAGGGTGGAAAATGATATTTCATGCAAATGGCATTCAGAGAAAAGAGGGAGTAGCGATCCTAATATCAGGTGAAATATACTTCAAAAGAAAAAAGGTAAAGAAAAATATGAAGGTACACTTCATAACGATTAAAGGAATCATGCGACAAGAAGATGTAAAATTTATTAATATCTATGCTTCCATTCAGTGAGCCCAAAATATTTAAAGCAATTAGTAACAGAACTAGAGGGAGAAACAGACCAAAACTCTATCATAGCAGGGGATCTAAATACTCCACTGTCGTATATTGACAGATCATCCAAACAGAAAACTAATAAGGAAATAACATCCTTAAATGACACACATTAGACCAACTGGACATAATTGACATTTACAGAGCTTTCCATCCCAAAACAGCTTATGCATTCTTCCCTAGTGCATATGGAACATTCTCAAGAATCGACCACATACTGGGACACAGAGATAGCCTCTACAAATATAAAAGAGTTGATATCATACCAACTATATCCTCTGATCATAATGTTTTGAAACTAGAGATCAACTGCAAAAAGAAATCAAGAAGAACTGATTAAACAACATGCTACTGAAGAATAACTGGGTCAGAGTAGAAATAAAAAGAGAGATTAAGAGATACATAGAAACAAATGATAATAATAGTAGAATATATCAAAACTTTTGAGACATGGCAAAAGTGGTCATAAAAGAAAAGTTCATATCATTACAGGCCTATCTCCAAAAACAAGAACGAGTCCAAATAAACCACCTAACACTTCATCTTAAAAAAAAACTAGAAAAGAACAAATGAGGCCTCAAGTCAGCAGAAGGAAAGAAATCGTCAAAATTAGAGCAGAAATAAATGAAATAGAAAACAAACAAACAAAAAACAACGACGAAAAAAAGAAATGCTACAAAGAGCTGGTTCTTTTAGAAGATTAATAAAATTGACAAACCCCTGGTTAGATTCACTAAAGAGAAAAGAGAAGATACAAATAAACAAAATCAGGGATGAAAGAGAGGAAATTACGACAGAAACTGCAGAAATACAAAGGATCATACAAGAATGCTATGAAAAAGTATGTAATACCAATTTAATAAGCTAGAAGAAATAAAACAGTACTTAGAAAAATACAACCTTCCTAGATTGAATCAAGAACTGGAAAATCTAAATAGACCCATCAGCAGTATGGAAGTTGAAACAATCATCAAAAACCTACGAAAAAGTAAAAGTGCAGGACCAGATGGCTTCACCAGTGAATTCTACCAAACATTCAAAGATTTAATACCTATTCTCCTCAAATCTTCCAAAAAATCGAAGCAGAGGAAATACTTCCCAATTCATTTTACGAGGCCAATATCACCCTAATACCAAAACCTGGTAAAAAGAACACACAAAAAAGGAATCTGCGGACCAATATCTCTCATGAACACAGATGCAAAAATCCTAAATAAGATACTAGCAAACCGAAATCAGCAACAGATTAAGAAGATTATACATCAAGTGGGCTTCATCCCAGAGGCACAGGGATGGCTCAACATACGCAAGTCGATTAATGTGATATACCATATAAACAAATTAAAAAATTAGAACCATATGATCATATCAATAGATGCAGAAAATGCCTTTGACAAGATACAGCTTCCTTTTATGATCAAAACACTTAACAAAATCGGTATAGAAGGAAAGTACCTTAACATAATAAAGTCCATATATGAGAAACCCTCAGCTAACATTATACTGAATGGTGAAAAACTAAAAACCTTCCCTCTAAGATCAGGAACAAGGCAACGCTATCCATTATCACCACCGTTATTCAAAATAATGTTTAAGGGCCTAGCAAATGCTATCAAGCAAGAGAAAGATATAAAAGGCATCCAAATAGGAAACCAAGAAGTCAAACTCTCACTATTTGCAGATGACATGATTCTCTATATAGAATACCCTAAAGACTCCACAAGAACACTACTAGAAACAAGAAACAATTACAGTAAAGTCTCTGGATACAAAATCCATAGCGTTCCTATACTCTAATAAGGAAGTGTCAGAAAAAGAAGTGGAAAAAATAATTCCTTCTGCAATTGCAATAAAAAGAATAAAATACCTAGGAGTAAATCTATCGAGACATTTGAAGGACCTATATAATGAAAACTACAAGACCCCATTAAAAGAAATAGAAGAAGTTACAAATAAATGGAAAGATATTCTGTTTTCTTGTATTGGAAGAATCAACATAGTTATAATGACTGCATTACCTAAAGCATTATACAGATTTAATGTAATTCCCATCAAAATCCCATTGGCATTTTTTGAAGAAATAGAACAGAAAATCATCAGATTTCTATGGAAGCACAAAAGACCCCGAACTGCCAAAGCCATCCTGAGACAAAAGAATGAGGCTGGAGGCATCACTCTGCTCGACTTCGAATTATACTACACAGCGACAATAATCAAAATGGCATGGTATTGGCAGCAAAACAGACACACGCACACCAGTGGAATAGAATTGTGAGCCCAGAAGTAAACCGATATTTATATGGGCAAATAATTTTTGACAAAAATGCCAAAAATATACAGTGGAGAAAGGAAAGCCTCTTCAATAAATGGTGCTGGGAAAACTGGAAAGCTACCTGCAAAAGAATGAAAGTAGACTATTATCTATCACCACACACTAAAATTAACTCGAAATGGATTAAGGACCTGAATATAAGACCTGAAACAATAAAATGCATAGAAGAAAATATAGGAACTAAACTCAAGGACCTTGGACTTAAAGAGGATTTTTTGAATTTGACCTCGAAGGCAAGAAGAGTAAAAGCAAAAATAAAGGAATGGGACTACATCAAACTAAAATGTTATGCATAGCAAAATTAAAATAAAATAAAATAAAACATTAACAAGGTAAAGAGACTACCGTCCAAATGGGAAAATACATTTGCAAGCAACGCCTCCGGGTAAGGGCCTCATATCGAAAATATGCAAAGAACTCATATGACTCAATAACAACAAAATAAGAAACGATCTAAACAAAAAATGGGCAGAGGACCTGAACAGACACTTCTCCCTAGAGGACATACAAAAGGCCAACAAATATATGAAAAGATGCTCAACATCGCTAGCTACTAGGGAAATGCAAATTCAAACCACAATGAGATACCATCTCACACTTGTTAGAATAGCTATAATTGACAGGACAAGTAACAACAAATGTTGGAGAGGAACCCTCATACACTGCAGGTGGGACTGCAAAAGTAGTACAGCCACTATGAAAAACAGTATGGAGTTTCCTCAAAAATAAGAATTTATCTATCATATAATCCAGCAATCCCTCTACTAGGTATTTAACCCAAAGACTTGAAAACCCATATTAGAAAAGATATCTGCACTTTGATGTTCATAGCAGCATTATTCACGGTGGCCAGGACATGGAAGCAACTGCAGTGTCCTGTGATAGATGATTGGATAAAGAACCTGTGGTATATATATGCAATGGAATATTACTCAGCCCTGAGATGAAATACTGCCATTGGTGACAACATGGATGGACCTTGAGAAAATCATGCTAAGCGAAACAAGCCAGACAGAAAAAGTTGAAAATCACCTGGTATCACTTTTATGTGGGATAGAAACCTAAAAGCAACATACAAACAGAAGAAACAAACAGAGACTCATGGACATGGAGTATAGACTAGTGGTTACCAGAGCATAGTGGAGAGGTGGAATGGGGAAGGTAGAAGGGATAAAAGGGGTCAAATATATGGAGACAGAAAAAAATCTAAGTATGGGAGTGGAACACACAATGCAACATATATATGCCTAAGTCTTAAATTGTACACCTGAAACTTACTGGATTTCATTAACCAATGTCACTATAAATAGATAGATAAATAGGTAAATAAATATATAAATAAATTTATTTTTTGAAAAGGTAAACAAACAAACAAATAAAGTCTAAAAATATTTATTGTGGTAAGAACGTTTAACATGAGGTCTAATCTCTTAACAAATTTTTACATTGGAAGGGAAGAAATAACCTTTTTTTGTTTGGAGCTGACCTATATGGAATATCCCAAGGAATTCACAAAAAAAAAAAAAAGAAAAAGAAAAAACTCCAAATAAAATGAAATACTTAGGTGTAAGTTTTAAAAATATATACAGACTTTGTATAATGAAAAATTTTTTCCTATTAAGGGAAAATCTACCATATGGGCACTATAGACTAAATGTGTCTATATGTTGAAACCAAATCTTCCTTGTGATGGAGCCCTCATGAATGAGATTAGTATCATTCTTAAAGAGACCTTGGAGAGCCCCTTTGCCCCTTCCACCATTTATGAACTAGGAAGCAGGCCCTCATCAGACACTGAATCTGCCAGCACCTTGATCTCAGACTTCCTAAACTACATAACTGTGAGAAATAAATTTGTTTATAAGCTACCTGGTTTATGATATTTTGTTATAGCAGCCCAAATGGGCTAAGACAATATAGGAATAATATTTTTTTGTCACCTATATTTGGTCACCTATATTTTGACTGTTTATTGTATTTATTTATACACGTTTGCAAAAGTAGAATTGTCAAATTTACTGTTCTTTTATTTTATGTCTTTAGGATTTATATCACACTTAGGAAGGTCTTTCTTACCCTTAGACTATAAATACAAATATTTTATAATATCACCATGCAGTTCTTCAAAAGACTGAATTTCATATTACTCATTCACACGAAGTCTTAAAATGGTACCATTAACCACTGATTGTCAACTAGAGATGATTTTGCCCCCCCATGGAACATTTTGCCATGTCTGAAGACATATTTGGTATACACACTAGGGGTGTGCTACTGACATTTAGTGGGTAGACGCAGAGATGCAGCTAAACCTCCTGCAATGCACAGAACAGCCCCCTCCCCCCATATCCAGTAAAAAATTCAGCCCAAAATGTTAATAGTGATGAGGTTGAGAAAACTTGCCATAAACCAACTCTTTTGCTTGGTTGCTCAGATCCCCACTGTTTTGGTCTTCTGCCTATCATAGAACATTGAAAAGATTGAGTGAGATGGGAAAGAAAGAAAAGGGAGGAACTGGATAAGGACATTTTGGTAAGTTGGAGAAAGCCATCTTTCCTCATTGGTAATATCCTTAATTCAGTCCTTGTAATTCAGCTCCAAAAGCTTAAATTTAACAAGCATCATTTTATACAGTACACCAGAAAGAGTCAAAATATTGGAGAAAAAGATCTGGCAGACATTATTGGCACACCACTAAGGGACCACTAAGAGACGAATTATTATGTAAATGCCTTTATTTGAACTAATACATTGCTTTCAGATTACATCACTTTTCAGAGTTAGAGTAATATTATGACCTTGAAAACTATAGCAAACAGCTTGACAAAGCAAGAGTACATAAGTCTTACATATATTTTAATTTTTATTTTTAGTGACCACATCTCCTTGTCTTAGGTGTAAAATTAGAAAATCTATTTTACACTTAGCACAGTTGGCCTACCTTATCCTAAGTTCTGAGCACACTCTCTCCTCAGAAGTGGCATATTCAATAGCATTTTAAATCTAGAGAGAGTTTGATGATATAGGTTTTAAAACAAATAAGCAGATATTGAACTAAGTTTTTAAGACAAAATATATCAACTGTTTATAGCTTGGGTGTGAGGGGGAAGATGCAAATTTAAGGTACATTTTCCTCTGTCCGTAATGTGCTTTTTACTTACTTGAAAACCCCTTAAAAAAGTAGCAAAATCAGCAGTCTTATTTAATGTAATCAAAATATTCTTAAATGTACAAAAAAGGATCATGTAGAAAGAATACTGTAAAAAGATATGGATTTTAAGAATAAAAGAATATGAAAAGCTTCTATTACATTCTGCACAGCTAGTTACTTCCACAAATTTTCAGTACTATAAAGCAAAAGATACTCATATCTAAATGCCCTCTGACCACAGTTCTCGAATAAGAACTAGCATACTGAACAGAAAGCAAAATTATTGTCTAATATTCATATCCAATCATCTAAGCAATTCCCAAGAGCTGGACATCCCAAGAGGGAAAAAGATATATGGAAAGAAATAGCATACAGCAATGGGCAATGTCAAGGGCAGTAACCTAGGAGAGTAAATGATTTGGCTAGGAGCACATTTCAGGTGTGCCTGATAAATCCAACTTTGACTATGGGAAAGAGGAGGTGTTTTTATGAAAACTCTTTCCCCTGAGGACTCTCATGAGGAGCTAGTCTTGTTAATCAATCAAAATTAAAGGTCCTTTAAGTGACCAACAGTTCCTTAAGCCATGAGCACTTCACCTGGAAATAGCTGACCTACTAATCATGCACCTGGGAACAAGGTTGTTTTTATTCAGATTGGTTATTTTACACTCTCTTCATTCCCCTACCCATCAAGCATGCAAATACGGTCATGACCATCTTGGGCTTTACTTCCACGAGGTCTTCAGGGAGAGCATATACCCTGGCTCCAATTCTTCTAGCCATTGACACTGCATACCTATTTTTGAGGAAACAAAAATTAAGATGAAATTCTTGTCAGTTGAGGATACAATATGAGATCTATTTTCTCTTATATAATCATTTGGCTGGTATATAAAGCTTCCATATTTAAAGTTCAAATTGGAACGATTTCACTTTCTGTTATTTTGTTTTCTGTTTTATTGTTTTTGCAGTCACTCTTAAGTGACACTAGGTTTTTATAAGCTCTACTATTTGGGACAGTATTTATTCACTCTTTTTCTCCAATATTAAATGAGAATTAATTTTAGAGCCCTGACTTGATATGAAAATAAATGTTACTTATATACATACATACATATATGTATATATATATAAATCACTCAGATTGGCTATATGATCAATGTTGATATTCTCATTAAGCATGTAGTAAGATAACAGACACTCTCATGTGATCTACCTTAGAGATATGAGGTGAAAAATTATGCCAGATGAAAAATCCAAATTGCTTTGGTAGATGCAGCGAATACTTCCAAATATTCAAGGGAGGGTAGAGGGTCTACATGGCACATGGCCAGAATGGCCAGAGCAAGGAATAGAAAGGATAGACAAAGGAAGGAAAGAAAGAACTGACCTGTCCAGCTAGGGTAATTTGCAGGAGCACGCCTCAATTAATATATGAGGCATTTCTAGGTGTTCTGTAACAGGAATCTTTAAAGTTGGTCAAGTTTCTGCTAAAAGAAGTTTCGAGAGTTCTCTATATATTATAGATATTAAATATTTATCACGTATGCTACAAATATTTTTCAAGGAAGGAAGAAATAATGGTGCTTCACTCCAAAGTTTTGCAGTAATGCTTCTTAGCTATCCTATGAAGCTCTGCTCTGGGCTGATTTTCAGTGTGTACTATTAAAGCTTTCATGGGTTGCCTGTGAAACCAGGTCATGGTCAAGGTCTTTGGTGCATGGAAGAGACAGGTGGAAAAGGCCTTCTGAATATTGCTGAAATGCAAGAATCTTCCAAGGCATATTGTCAGATGAGGGCTAAACATCCTTCCCATTTAGGGACCAAGATAATAAGCTCAACAAATTTCATAAGAGTGATCTATGCACAGTAACAAAGATATTAGAGAATAATGTGGTTTAAAAAAGAAGTGAGACAGAACCCTCTTATCCTTAGCCCATTTTTACCTTGTTGTAAGTTTGTAACTGAGTTGCACTGAAGCATACACTACATTATTTCTGTAAGCTACTAAAGCAACAACTAATTGAGTAAATACTAGGTCAGGCACAATGCTAAGTTCTTATATATTTTATTCATTTCAAAATATCTAAGGTAAGTATTTTTGCTCCCATTTACTGATGAGGAATCTGAGGCTCAAAGAGGTTTTCTCCAGGTGACAGACACCATTCTTAAGTTGCATAACCTAAATGAGAATGCAGATCTGCCTCACTACATAGCCTGTGCTCTTGCTAGGATATCATGCAGTAGTCCTTACTTGGCATTATTGTGCTTGTCATCTTCTGTTAGATTGCCGCTCTTAACTAGGTCATAGTTTATGCAGCCTGGCTGGATGGCATCAATTAAATCCACAACTGCCAAACTGGAGCTGATTGTCTTGTCCTAGTATAAAAGAAAAATCTGAGAATTTCAATATGTACAAATCAACATATGATTGCTTATATAAAGTTGCCCAAAAAACAAAGTCAAGCGAATTGAAAGAGAGAATCTTGCCATTGGTCCAACAATAATTCTGACTCACAAAGAAACCAAAGGTTGTTCTTCCAAATTATAGACATGCCAAGTTATAGAAACTTTCTAGTAAACATCGTGCTAGTCATACATGTAATTCTTACCTTAAAACTCTGAATGGACGTTGATTTTCCAGCTTCATTCAATGTTCTGTTCACCCAGCTTACAATGATGTCGTCATTAGCTTTCTGACCATCTCCAAGATCTTCCAGGACATTGAGGGTATATCTAAAAGAAAAAAGCAGAAGAAAATGTCCCAATCTACTTAATGAGAAATAAAACGCATACATTAGGAAGCTGCTTTATCTTCCATTTTTTTTTGTTCTTTAGATTTGAAAAAACTAAAGATTTCATGGAAAGAGAGTCATGCTATATGGAAAAAAAAATATTTCAACTAGAAGTGGCTTGCCACTGATTTACCCTTTGTAGTAGTGTGCATGTGGGGAGGGAGATTTTCAGTGCTTTAATGAGCAAGCCCAACACTCTACACCAGGTACATTTTGTACTATTCCAACAGTGTTAATGACTTAAAATAAGCTATGTTTTGGCTGGTGCCCACAGTCATAATAAATGTTTTTCAATATTATAGTTAAGTGATCTTCTTTTTCAAATAGATACATGAGATGTTCATAATTTTTACTAACTATATTTCTATTCACTGACACTAAATGAGGCTCAAGTCCACAGGTCAGGTTTCCTATGAAAAAAAGGAAATAGTCATAGTTCCGCTGCCTAACTTTCAAGATGGCATCTCCCAGGGAACATCCAACATATACTCATTACTTAAGCTCATTTCAGAGTCTAAATACAAAAATTTCAAATGTGTATTCATTGACATGTTTGCTTAAAAATAATGAGTGGTCTAGTTATTATATTATTGATTGAATTTCAACTGTAATGGAAAAATAAAAAAAAATAATGACTAGATCACAGACCTGTATTAGATTAAACCTTAAACAGCTAAAATTATGTATCATACCTTCTCATCAGCTGCCAGACTAAAGCTAAAGTCAGGGTTTGGTTCCCATCATTTAGGTCTTGCCCTCCAATGCCAACCAGGGAGAATTTGGCAGGATGCTTCCCTAATTCAATAGCATAGTTGCAGTTTTCTAGCTGCAAACACACAAAAGTAAATGGTTAAAGATTTTAATTTGTTTAATCTGTATACACGTGTGTGGTGCTAGATGCTTAGCACATAAAAATAAACAAGACACAGTTCTTATCCTCAAGAAGCTTAGAGTTAAGAGATTTCCAAACACAAGAAACAAATTTAAAATAAAAATAGTCTGTAAAAAAGATATGTGGCAACTTAATTATCTACCTTTTTCATGTTGGCTCCAAGTTTCGGATATGGAGGTTTATTAACCTTACTCCAGTCAACAGGAACTTTAATTCGTTCATATAACTGTAAGATTACCAGGGCATCTTGCAGGTCGCTAACAATTTAAAAATAATTTAATCAGTGTTTTTAGATAGCTGGGTTTTTGTTTCCTTAAAAACAGTAACACTATACTGTCAAATAAGATAAATAAAACCATAGATAATACCCATATTTTCTATCAATCTATGCTGAAAATTGAACCAAGACCATCTGATTCACTTAAAAGTATTGAGAGCTTACTGTTTGCAAGGAAGTGTTCTAGAAGCTGAGCACATAGGAGAAAAATCCCTGGCCTCACATTAGAGCCAGAGAGAGATAATAAACAAGTACATGGATAAACAGATATGATTTTGGGGTGCGTATGAGTATTATGAAGAAAAAAAAGAACTAGGGTTAGGGGTTAGAGAGTGGCAGGTGGTGGTCAGGATCTGAATCAGTGGCTTGAATAAGAGAGTGAGGCATTAGATGTGGAAAAGAACATTCCAGGCTGAGAGAACAGTGAGCACAAAGACCCCCCCACCCCCAGGCATCATGGATGGTCTGCTTAAAGCATTCCCTGATCTTTGCCTCAAATTTCTAGGGTATTTGCACCCTAGAAAGACATTTATGCATTCTATCACTGATAGTTGATGACAGTGTAAAGAAATAATCGGGGCTTATGTGTATTTGGAAAATGATAACAAAGTCACAACTCAACATTTTCAAATATAAATATTCACTACAAACTAACATTTAGAAAATGTTTACAGCTGTAATTATTTGTGTAGAACCCATTCATGATGTTCACAGCTGTTTACATAGCAGTAGAAAGGCTTACGCATAGAGATGGTTTACATGAGGATTAACACCAAGAGAGTTCATCCAGTTACGGAAGGTTCTTTCTTCGCGAGTTTCTCCTATTAAAAATATTCACAAAATTTATATATTTATTAAATATCTTGTATATGTGCATATATTAACCCATATATGATTATTTTATTTCCTTTGTATAGATCCAGAGGTTTTCTCCAATATTAACTTCCAAGCTTTCTCTCTAAATGTATTCTCTAGATACATATTTAATTTTTTATTTGTTGAATTTATTTTAAAATTAAAGAATATAACCTTATGATAACCAGTTAACCAACTTGGAGGAACTTTTTATAATCCCCTACCCCACTTTAATACTTCTTCAATATCTCCACAAGTCCCCATACTTGAAAGTAACTAATGTAATCAAATTTAGTTTCTATTTAAAAAATTTGCTATGGTCATATGAACCTTATGTCTTCCCTCTACCCATTTTTAAACATTAAGCTACACATAAGTATGTCTTTTACATTCTTTTTTTTTTTAATGCCTACAGTACTTGGTATTCCTAGGTAGTCTCCCCTCCAAGTGCTAACCAGGCCCGACCCTGCTTAGCTTCCAAGATCTGACGAGATCCGGCACTTTTGGGGTGGCATGGCCATAGACCTTTTACATTCTTACATTACAGCAACAAACTAGTTGAAACTTCAAAAGTATAAAATTTAAAAATTTTATAGCTATGCCAGTGGATACTCAACAGCTACTATTTGCATTTGTTAATTTTTAAATACTATATTTCATGCATGTATAATCTGGAAAAGGTAAACTCTGCTTTCCTGAACTTAATTAATTATCATACATTAATATTATTTTCTGAGTAGGTCAGTGTGAAAGGAACTGAGGCTAGTTCCAGTTAGTCTGATTGTGGAAGAATAAAACATAAATATGGTAAATTTACACATCAAATTTTATGCAGTTGTGCATTTTTCTGGTGAGAAGTTTAAAAAGTGATCTAACTCTAAAATAGTCAAATAAAACATTGGTTTACTATGTGGCCTTAAATGAAGTGGCCCTAGACTACTTTAAAAGTAGCATTCCTTTCTTCACTTATATCATCTTTTTCTGTCAGCTGCCAGTTTTTACTCAGCCCTTGGGTCTACTTCTAGCAGTCATTTGCTAAAAGAAAGTAGATAAGGAAATTTATCAAGTCAAGATTATGAAATCATCATGGCCTGTGTATTTCTGCTCTGTAGTCCCACCCATTAGAATTGGAAAAACCTTTTAATTACCTTCTAATAGAGTCCAGTCAATATCCTGGTTCTCTGGCTTAGTTAGTGCCGGGTACTTATTAAATAAGTTAGCCACAAAGGCTAAGTTGAGTTTGGGGTTTCCACTGACAACATCAGCAGGAGTAACAAACTGTCTGCAACCTAATTTGTCTGCTTGTTGAAGCATACTCTCAGCTCTCTTCAAATCATCTGTTTCCTGTTGAAGTAAAAGAAGAAGACATTTTTAAGAGGCCATACTAAAAATATAGACATATTTCCATACAATGATAGGTTAGGTATACAATTCTACTTTCTCTTAGCCAACATATGGTACTTATTATAAAATTGTTTTGAATGCAAAAAAAAAAAAAAAGTTGGTAGTGCTGGATATGCAGTACCTTGAAAACACTCTAGATGGCACCAGATTGTAGATCTAAGTACATAGTATATTAAACTCAACTGGAATTATATCTCATACACCAAAGCTCATCAAGAATTGATCTACCATATGATTCAGCAATCCCTCTACTGGGTATTTACCCCAAAGACTTGAAAACTCATATCAGAAAAGATATTTGCACAATGATGTTCATAGCAGCATTATTCGCAGTGGCCAGGACATGGAAGAAACCAAAGTCTCCTATGATACATGATTGGTTAAAGAAGCTGTGGTACATATATATACAATGGAATATTACTCAGCCATAAGAAGACATGAAATATTGCCATTTGCGACAACATGGATGGACCTCGAGATAATCATGTTAAGCGAAATAAGCCAGATAGAAAAGTTGAAAATCACATGATTTTCAGGACAAAGGACAAAGAGGATCAAAAACAAGAAAAAGCAAGACAAAGAAATCACATGATGTGGGATATCACTTATATGTGGGATATAAACCTAAAAGCAACAAATGAAAAGGACAAACTAACAGAGACTCATGCACATGGACTATAGACTAGTGGTTACCAGAGAGTAGGGAGGACGGGGGAGGTAGACGGACTAAAATGGGTCAAATATAGCGGGGTAGGGAGAGGGTGAAGTGAGTAAAGAGGATCAAATATATGGTAGTTGAAGGAAGTTGGACTTTGGGTGGTAAACACTCAATAGAATATACAGATGTCAAATGATAATATATACCTGAAAATTATATAATTGTATTAACCAATGTAAACCCAATAAACTTAATTTAAAATGAAGAAAAAAACTAAAATTGTTCAGATTTTTAAATTAGGTTGTAAATAAAGTATAAGGCTAAAAAAGATGAAGGATATTGAAAACCAAGGGAAAAGTATGAGCAAAGGCTCCAAGGTAAATAAAATGAGTTTGGTGGGGATGGGGGAGTCCAGACCAGTGGGAAATAACACTGGCTAGGAGAGATGGAGCAAGATTGTATAGGGCCTTCCTTAAATGCTAAGCAGGACATTTCAGACTAAACTCTAGTGTCAGTGGGTGATCCTTAAAGGATTCCAAGAAAAAACAAGACAAAGAAAGGAGTATAGGAGATCAGCAAGGAGGACTGACTGAAGAGCTTTATCAGAATCAGAATTAGTTAGTATACTGGTACCATTTACCCAGGCACCTGACTAGCCATGCCAGACAGCTCCCTGAGTGTGCAAAGGACTGTGATTCATTCATACCAACAGTGACCTGAGCTGAAGAGTTTCACATTTAACATACCAACAGAAATATAAGCAAACAAGTAAGTTACAAATTCATTTCTGGTAAGGGCAGTATAAATGGTTTAGCCAGTATAATCCATTCAATCCTATTGCATTATAGGCTAGAAATGTAGATTTTTAAAATTAGTAGAATGCACTCCATATTTAATGGGTAGAAAGAACCAGAGGATCCTAGAAACTTGAGACTAAACAGTTTAGTCCAAATGCTGACATTATGGATGAGCAAAATGAGATCCAATTTTGGAAAACAACTTATTCTAGGTCATTGAACAAATTGATGATGTAATCAAGGAACATGGTCCATGACACTGATTACCCAAATTGGATTTCATGGATCAGGAGTTTGTATACATACTCACATTATTCTCAATACAGGAGTATTACAGATGCTTATATGAATATGTAGTCATTAAATATATCTTTGTGGTTATAATCCAAATGCTTCGGGAAGGTTAGTCTCTAGTGTTTATTTCCCCAAACTTGTTTTGAATATTTTGTGCCATCCATAAAAACCAATACAACCATAAATATGCAACTCACTAATGAACTCTCAAAAAAAATCAAAGCTTGTCTTTCTGCCTCAGAATGACACCTACAGCAATAAATTTTAAAAGAATACTTAAAACTGTCAATTCGACTACATGCAATTATAAGAATTCTTGTATTTATAAGAAACTGACAACAATTTCATAAGATCGTAAAATTCAAAAGAAGCACTTATACTTACATTGAAACCTGACATGTTAATGTCTATCCGTGGTTCACCTTCCTTCTGTCCTTTTGGTGCAATTTGATTGAGAAGATGGAAATAAGCTTTGGAGTCCTACAAATAAATTGAAAATGTCAGTGAGATCACATTTACAAAGAAGGAATGTATATTTGTCTCATGTTTGGAAAGATATTTACATTGGATTTTATGAGAATATATGGCATAAACCTTTGTCTTCTAAATTAACAGATATTTTCCCCAGAAAAGTTTATCTATCTGGCTTTGTCTGCCTTGAGTATGAATGAACTGGATTTTGTCATAACTTTACAATTTATTGGAGTCATCAATACAATAATGCTAGTAAACATGTAACTAGTTCTGTACCTTCACTGAATTACTGAAGTCAATAAGCTTGGTAGATAAAACAAGCAAGCAAAAACAAGCGAGAGAGAAGAAATCCAGGAAGCATAGGGAAAGAGAAAATAAACAGGTTACATTATTACAAAGCACAATATATATTATAACCTATGGAGAAGAGATTAGCTGTGTTAAAGATGTATTTAATTGTAAGTTTAAATGACAAAAATTTTCAAGCTGGTGAAATAACATTTAACTCTTTATGATATGAATATACTTAATTAAAAACAAGCATCCCTTTTTGTTTTATGCCCCTGAACTCTTTCATCAATTGAACATTTTTACTTAGAATCCTAATTCCTAAAATAAAGTGGTGTTGCTCATATCAGGGGTGGGCTTCATGAATTCAGCTGTGTGGACACTCCACAGAACACAGCTTGAAAACCATTATACTAGTGCAAATACTTAATAAAGGTCTTCAACATCCATATCAAGTAAAATTCTGTCTCTCTGAAATATCAGAGGATAGGAGCCGGAGTCAAGATTGTTTAATCCTGCTATATCTGAAGATTACCTTCCCAGCTATGATAGTTTGTTATTACCGGGCCTTGATAGTCCAGACAGGCTAGAAGGAATGTTTCTCACAGTAAACTCTAGAGATTATGTGCATCCTGATCCCCTGGGATGTGGCTCAAAATGCAGATTACTGAATCCAACCCCATACCTACCAAATATGATGACTCTGGGAGCTGCCCAGAAAGCTGCATCTTAAACAAGCTACTCAAGTGAGTTTGATACACAGTGCCATAAATTATTCTAAGTATGGAGGAAATCAGGTGAGTAGAAGCCATTTCAAAGCAATTCATGAAATGCAAACACAGATCCTACCATTTGTGGTCACAGGATTTACTTCCTTCTAATAGTGCACGACAGTTGTGATTATGCTTTCATTAACAATTACCTACTAAAGGTGCAGAAATAATTCATAATCTAATCCTATGCATTGGAGAAGAACAGGTAAAGAGCAAACCCAGCATAGTTTGTATTTACTACCTTGAAAAGGGCTTTGCAGGTGAAAATTTGAACTTGAATACAGATAAATTGGATGTTCCTTTACACATTACTGAACAATCCTTTGCTTTTTAAAAATATTCAAAGCAGGCTTCATATTCAAGTAAAATTTCCTTTTGTACATTTAAAATACATGCCAGAACATAAAATTCACTTACGAATGGTTTTCAAGAACATATCTAATATATGAAGCAAAATATGGCAGGCCAAACGTTGTGCAAGTTAAAAGAAGGGGTAGGGCCAATTTGTCTCATAATTTTGGGGTTATCCATGAAGTCAGTAGTGTAAATATCTCATTACTCCCTCTCACTCCTGAATAAATTGATATTATCACAGTCTATTGTTTTCATAGCCCTGCTGGTCAGTGACATCTGGTGAAGATTTTTGAGGTTGTTTCCTATGTCCCAACATCTGGATTTTGAGAGTCCAGTCAGTTAATGAGAATTCCACAATATCTGCTATGATAATTTTGGCCCTCTCTCCCTGAAGCCAAGGGTAACACGTGGTATAGGAATGCTACCAATGTCTCCCTCCTTTGCTAGTTTTCCCCTACTGGTCATGGTGAGCAGTAAGCTCCAGAATTCGATTCAACACAAGGAATATTTGTAGGTCTTTTATGTGCCAGGTGTTGTGTTAGAGGTGGGCTTAGTAGGAGGGAACTGTGGCAAAGGCTGAGATAGGAGACAGAGACATCAGTACTCTGAAGAACTCAATGTCTAAAGGTGGGAACATATGACAGGAGAGGAGGCAAATAAGAAAGTGGAAGGGGGATCTTGAGGCTCCTTCTCTCTCCTAGATATTTACTAACAGGTACACTGAAGCCTAGAAAAGGAAGTTAGGAATAGAATAGTCATGGCCCATCATTTTCTACTCCATATTTAAAAATAAACAGAATATAAAATGCTGGGACCGTATGTTTTCACTCTTTTCCACAAAATGAAAGCTAGACTTGATGTGCATGCTCCTTACTTACTTGGCTCCATCTCTCTACTGAAATCTACCATCTGGGCAAGAAGGAACAAGGCTTGGTAATATACTGGTAGGATTTTCTCTCTGTTAAGCTGGGATGAAATCTCTCAAATCATTACATACCACCTGAAGTGCTATTGTTCTTTGCATAGTTACCTTGATGTCAGCACTAAAGTTGTTGATTTTTTGCCAGCCCGAATTTTCCAAATGAAAGTTGGCCCATCTAAGCAGTAGCTCTTCTGGAGACAATTTCATAAGCTCCTCCAAAGTCTCACCATCTCGAAGTAAAGCAGCCAAGGCTGTAAGAAAAAAAGAAATGCACGACCAATAAATTATATGATAATGGCCGTTATAAGTTCATTCAGTCTTTTGACATTGTTAGTGCAAAAACCAGTATGACCTAGTTTTTTGTTTTCATGTACTCATAGTCTAATAAAAGATAAATATAAGTAGATAATCTGATGAGAGTACACAGCAACTATACAATGCTATAATTTCTTCTTTTCTTTATTATTCTTCATATTCTAAATAACAAATAAATTACAGCTTTTAAGATGAACATTTTCACATTATGTCATATATTTACATAAATTGCCCTTGTTTAATAATATTATAATCAGAGATTTGGGGGATGACATTTAAAATTGTAGAAACTTTTACTTTTTTTTTTGACTAAAGGAGCATAGAAACACTATGACGGTTATATTTAAGTATAATTAACACATTTTTAAAGAAATATAATTCAACTTCACATTTTCCATAGCATCTAACATGTAAAATTTGTTCAATAAGATTTCATTGCTGAATTGGATGCGTGGAAGAAGCTGAGGGTTTTTTTTTTTGTAAATATTCCCATAAATGTTAAGTAGAGGCTGGGTGTTTGCATAGAGAATTATTTAAATTTAAGCATTGTTTTATGAAGAAGTTGTGTAGTCCTTATGCAATAATTACCTTATAAAATAGATTTATATTGAATAAGAAGACTGAAACCACCTGATTTCTGAAGACGTCTATGAAATACCTATATCAGGAAAATTTCATCTTTCATAGATTCTGCGCTTCACACCATGTGACTTTGGCACTGAGGGATTTAAGTGAGGACAGAGGCAGCATGTTCAATTGCACAAAATCCTACTTCTGCTCCTCATCTCTGCCAAGTCAAAGGCTTTAAAAGGTCAAAGAGCCTGACATCTATGTACCTGAGACCATGTCAAAGATAAATTACTTGATTTATTACATGAGCCAATGTAATTTTTCTATGTTGCCTCCCTTTCCTTTTTCAATGGACTTCATCTCTTTTAACAAGACAAACACCACTGTGAAAAAGGCCAGCAATTAGAAAAACTGTACTTGTTCAAGTATAGGTACCTTTGAGTGGATCGAAAGTATAAGTGCAATATATTCTTGAAAGTGCAAAAAAATCTTATAATGGATAAAAATGTGCAAAATAAGACTGCTGACAGATATTCTGAGACCTTGAAAATACTGAGAACCTCAATATTCTTTCCCAAAAGTAACTGAGGATTGAGATGATGATTTCTGGAATAAAATATGAAGATTTGCAGTGGTGCTTACTATTTTAAACTTCATAAGGAAAGGATAGTGTAGTACTTCCTAGGATCCCATGGCACTTGTACTGCACGTGGTTATAAATTCTACAAATCCATGTTGTGATTTACAAACCTATGCTGTAAACAGGATAATGCTTTGCTGGTTCAGGAAGTATGAGACCATCAAGGGCAGGTTAGAATATTTTTAAGAGTTCTAAATCTATGATAGAATATAAAAAGAATTAAAAATAATAGGAGATGGTGCACAGTGGTAGAGCTAAGGGTGGTAATGGGGTGGGGGTTTGGTGGACAAAGCAGAAAAGAATAGATAGCAGTTTTGGGACCTTGGGAAAGTTCCTTAAACTCTCTGTGCTTTTGTGTCTTTATTGCAAAATGAATTCTAAAGTGTCAGACAAATGCTAATTACTACTAAAGAAGAAAGTTATAATTAGGCTATTTTCCTCAATAACACTATAGCATTACCTTATGTTAATTCTTGTTATCACCTAATTACCTCAATTAAGTGAAAGCATGACAGTCTGCATGACTAGAAGAAAATAACCAATAAACAACTTTCAAATTAACAACTGTGTTCCATTACCTTCATTCCTGCTTAATTCAATGTCAGCGAACAAACCGATCTTAATGATCTGCCAAAGCAATCCTAAAACCAGATGAGGTTTCCCAGCCCGCAAATCCTCTGCACCAATGTTCACAACATGACACCCAATGGCAGAAGCAGAGTTCAGTGCCAAATTCAAGTTTTCCTGCAAGACAGTCAATTTAAGCACCTGCTTATTGACCTTTACATTTTTTTAGGAGTGTACTTCTTCCTTCACTGAAAATAACTCAATGAGGAAATTAAAACCTGTATTAATTTTAGCCATACATGATCCACAGAAAACAAATTTCAGACATTGCTATTGAAAGCACGGCTAAAACAAATCTCAACCTTATTGCTACTGTCCTTTTCAGAATTCCATGGGAACTTGGTATTTTTATTCAGTCCTTTTGGAAGTACTAAAGGAAAAGGCTGAGTAACTAGAGTAAGTATATCCATGTGGTTTAAGTGTCATATTTCTTAAAATGCCTAATGAGAGGTCTATTGCACAAAGCTGAAGGAGGTTCAGAAGTTCTCAATCTCCACATCCTAAGAGGTGTTCTTGCTGGAGGGAATTTTGCTGTCAGTCTAATACCCACTTAAAAGAAAAAGCGTTCCATCCTTAAATGTGCTAATTAATCAAGAGCTTAAATATATTTGCTTATTTCTATATGTTTGAATACAATGTGTATTGAAAAGAACATAGGGCTTTGGAATTTGATTTGAACTTCAGTTCCATAATTAACTTCAGGCAAGCTCAGAAACTTTTGTGTTTCAGCTCTCTTCTCTGTAAAATCTAGATAATAATCTGAAACTCAGAGTTGTAAGAATTAAGTGATAAGATACAAGTGCAGAGCCTATGGTCTGTAGAACATGTCCTCAATTAGTAGTTTCATGGAAGAAGGAGGGGAGAACAATGCATACCTGAATGATGAAGGGTGTAAGTTTCTTCTTGTTGATTGCTCTTTCATCAATTGTATCAGGAACTGAAAGATTGATCATTTTACTGAAACAAAAATTTAACAATGAGTTGACTTATTCGCAAAGAGTCTGTAAATATTTGCAAACATTTTAAGGTTTATGTCACATGAAATTTGAAAAAATAAATGCAGTATATGACTTTTATCATGTTGATCTAAAAATTATATATATGAAAAGTGCAAATTAAAAAAAGACTAAAATGTTTACAGTAGTTGAGTACTTCTGAGTTGGGGATTGGAGCATATTTTCTCATTTTATTTTATTTTATTTTTATTTTCCACATTCTTTTATAAGGATGAATAACTTGAATATTTGAGAAAAACCTTGAATAAATGTTAAAAACAGACAAAATCCCACACTGAAATTGAGTCTCTTCTAGATTATATAATTCATGATTAAAAATTGCCATTTATCCACGAAGAGGTAAAATTAGTTAAGCATGAGATTCTTTCATTCACCAAATATTTATTGCATGCCAAAATTATGAGGTAGTGGTGAGAGACAAAAAAAGGTTATGTTAATTAGGCTAGAATCTGTGACTTATTAGGAAGATTTTCATTTGGTTAAAATTTGGTGTTAGACTCTAACATTTTAGATATTTATAATGCCCTAAAACATGTTATTCTGCATAGGAAAAAAACCATGCTGCTTTTCATGCAAAATTTAAATATTAAATCAATAGTACCATATTATTATCTTTATTAAAACACATGGGGAATTATTTCTTTAGTGTCTATAAATGATAAAACAGGGGATATCTTACATTTTTTAAATCAGCTTTTCAAACAAGGCAAAATGACCTTATTGCAAAAAAAGGGAATTTTATGTATTGCACACTGTAATCTAAAATATATCTATTGCACTGTTCTAAGCAATAGAATATGTAGTCAAATACTGTTCACAACAGCCCTGTGAGGTAAGTATAATAATACAGGGATCATAGTAGATGGAAAGTAAAATGCATTGGGGCTGAAATCTTGATTACAGTCACACAGCTACCAAGTAGCAGGGCCTGAATATGAACCCTGGCAGACTGATTATGGGGCATGCTTTTAACTCCTGTGCTACATGGCCTCTATCAACAGAAGCATCAGCTGACAAAATACTGATAATCTTATTTCATTTCTACCAAGATACTGGTGGCTCTGGGGCAGCAGCAGTGACAAATGCATTTTTCAGAAATAAGTACTTGGAGAGTGAGAATTGAAGAGCAGCCTGTTTCCTTTTGGGAAGCTATCATACTTTAAAATAAAGAGATACTGGCATACTTATGTTCAACGAAGTTGTAATACTCTACTTGCTCAGGTGGTGAGAAGAAATTGGAAGCCGAGAGCTTCCTTATAATGAGGCTCCCAGGCTAAATGACTGAGTTTTAGATTCACATTTTGGTGGTACTTTCATGGACAGACCTAGAGATGAAATGAAATGGGCAGAACCAATTTTCAATTCGATTTCCCAAGACGAAGTTGTCAAGTATCCAGAAACAAATACATCAATTATGTGGAATACCATCTTTGGAAATCTGGATATAAAATAAGCCAACATCTTACCAAAGCACAATTCCATCACCAACAGCTTTGAACAGGTCATCAGTATTTGGGTTCATTGGTATAACATGTCGGCAATCAGGATCATTTTCCAAAGCTTTGTTTATCCAGTTAACAAAAGCATATTTTTCTTCCTCTAAAATTATGTTGAATCACAAGAAATCAGTTCATACTCTAGGTTAAATATTTGACTTTAAATCCTAAAATAGTTGTTTAGTAATGTTGAACATTAATGTGTCACAAATATGTGGTTATCCTCTTTGGACATCCAGACACTTGAATGCAACCCGGTAGCTATTAGGAATTACAAAATTAACAAAAAGGGCAGGGCAGAGTTAACTGATTCTTAGAGAATTTAGTTACAAAATTATTTAAAAATTATTTTTATATTACTGTAGAACTCTACTATAATAAAGCTTGTCATTGCATATATTGTTGTATCATGTCTCTTGAAAGTTAACAAAGCCATACAATAAAAACTTAAAATGCCTTTATGACAAGTATTAGTCACAAGTCCAAATACATGTTGCAAGGGATCTCTACTATATTCTTAATTGGGAGGCAATGTTAATCTAGAACCCCTCCTTGATATTATAGAATGCACCATACTTAGTTCATTATGTTAACTTAACACACATGAAACTGTTACCTGAGTAAGAATGCTGTGTTCCTTCACTGGACAGCTCTGAAGTTCCTCCCAGAGCACAAATCCCTTCTTTCCTGTTGATTGCTTTGCGGAAGGTTTTGGCAATATCACTGCTTTTTACTTCTTGGAAAATCTATTAATTAAAACATATTGTTGATTCACAATTAATTATGTAGAATAAAGCATATTTATCTTCTTTTATACTGATCACTTAAAATTTTCCCCATAGATGATGAGCATTAAAAGATATGGAAAACTAGGTTTGAGATTTTAAAATGCTAAGCAAGTACAACAATATTGCTACTGAAAATGAAGTGCCAGAAAGTCAATTGCACACACTTGTCAAAAACATTAAGTGCCACATGCATTGAATCCGCTTTAAGCCAAAGACTAGTGTGGTTCAAAGACATAGGTAAATCTGTTAATTTTCTATGAACAAGGAAGGCTTTATTCTTTTACTGGAGAGAAAAGGTCTTTAACCACAATTCAGTGCAAAGAAAGATGAAAATTTATGACTCAACCAAAAAACCTATTTATTGGTATAATAAATAAAGAACTGTCTACATATTTCTTAAATACTGGAGTTTATGTAACCCCAAATTTGTTCCTGATCTACCAATGTGCATGGCTAAATTAGCCACTGATAGTAAAACAAGAACTGTCTATATATTTCTTAAATACTGGAGATTATGTAACCCCAAATTTGTTCCTGATCTACCAATGTGCATGGCTAAATTAGCCACTGATAGCAAAACAAGAGCAAGGGGTAGCATCTTCATAAAAACTTCTTTAAAAGATATTTATAACACATAAGTGCACTTATCAAAAGAAACTTATGACCCTAGTGAAAAAGTTGCTGAACAAATAGGAAATAACTCAGAGGCCTTTAGCATTATTGATAAGTACATACACACATACATATCTCGGAAGGTGCAGCCTACATCTTAAGTTCATAGAACAGGTTATATTTGGGAGAGTAACCATGAATAGAAGCTGAAATCTAGCCCATGCTCCACTAACCAGGCCTGCCTTATGTCTAGCATAAGACTGTGTCAGACAGAAAGCAGGAGTGCCTTTTTACATTTAGTCTTTCCATCTTTTCATAATGAATCCGCCTAGAAAGTGACTTTTTATAACTGGTAGAAAAGTTGCTGTAGGTGCTATCAGCAGCCCTACCACAAAGTCATCTTTTCCTGTTATCTTTCTTAAATCCTGACTTTATTTGCACTTACAAACCCAAATTTATTTAGGAAAATAGTAAGCAGCAACTTTTACAAAATCAAGTTTACTCAATCTCTATAGCTGGTATTTCGTGCTATACCTGTAATTTCAGAGGTAGAATTTTAGAATGGATGTGTGTGTGCATGTGTCTATGTCTGTCTATGTATATAGACACACATACACAGTGACTACTCTAAATATTGCACACAGCCAATGAAAATTCCTCTCTGGCTTCCTCAAATCCTTGACTCCTGTTAAATATCAATAGTGTGAAGCTGATTCATGCACTTTGGGTAATTTTCAAATTATTAAAATTTTATTTATGCTCTGATTTTTTTAGTCCAACTTTAATTTCGTTTAATTTATCTTAACTTCCAAGCCAAGACTATACAACAAAACTGTGACCTGGGAATGCAGCAGTCTTAACTGTGATGCATTTTGTTCCAATAAATCCTCCTTTGATAACTATGCATCTGCTCAGTGAAAAAACAATATTCACTATTCTACCTCATTCTGAACTCTATTTCATTTAGTAAAATATTGTCCAGTAAATTAAAACCTAAAATGTGTACATTTTGTCATGACTGACATACCGTAAATCACCAGAATGACAAAAAAAAGTGTCTAAAATGTTACTATGACATATGAAAAATTATTTTTCTTATTATATTTTTGCCTCAAGAATCATTTGCTTCTAAAAATTAGGTCCTTTCTATGATCACAATTTCAGCTGAAAAAGAAATCCAAATTTATATATATCATGGAAAAGGACTACAAATAGTAGTAGTAGTAATAATAATAATAATAATAACAATAATAATAATAATAATAAAATAATGTCTGCTGTATGATATTGTAATGCAGTTATTTACATAGCTGTAGTTAAACTCCTGATGCTTAGAAATGACACGCAAATTTGCAATTACATTAGTTAATTTTCAATTGTCTTAGAAGTTACATGACCTTCATTTTCTAAATATTTTTTGAAATTATTACAACCAAGCTCAAATTTTCAGTTTTGCAGTATTTTCCTTTGTTCCTTAGATTCAAAAAATTAAGAGATAATTGAAGATTTATGTATCCATTAAATTGATTCACTATATGAGAATTTACATTTTATTTTCTACTTTAGAAAAGAAATTGCTCCAGTGGATGATAAAAGCTATTTGAGTATCATAAGCCTTGGCTTAACAAGAATCTCCGAAATCAGAGATAATACAAGGCCAACTACTGTGATGGAGACTTCTCAATGAATCTTTTCAAAGCTACCCATTGTGATACTAATGAGCTCACTGTTTAGTGCTGTTTTCCCTCAAAGAAGAAGGACTCGCTTTATCACGTGTGAACAGACTCCTGGTGTGCACTACTCACTCTGGTTCTATAGATCTTTTCTAGTCTCTTTCATGAAATATATGTTTCTTACTCCTTTTAAAAGTTTCATCTCCTTTCTAGCTCAGCACAGAACTAGTGGCCAAACTTAAGAAATCCAGAGGCATAGGACTTAAGAAGGAAAGATTTCAGAAAGAACTGCAAAAACATGTTGACTGGCTTCCAGTGTTTGAGGCTTGTTTCAAAAGTAGCAGGTTTAGTTTTTTACTTTTATTGGAATCTCTTATAGGCCTAAACTTAGTAATAATAGGAAGAGAACACTGCTCTTTAAAAAAAAATAGAAATAACTACCAACAACTAACACCTATATAGTACTTTATATGCTTGGCACTGTTCTTAGCACTTTACTTATATGAAGTCATTTAATTCCATCAGGTCGGTACTATTAATAAAAGCCCTAAAACAGGTCAACAACTTATTTCCATTAAGCAAGAGCAAGTTTCTTGCTGTGAAAATAAGAGTTTAATGCACACATCTCTGATGAAAGAACTTATTGCCATACCAGTCTTTTTGCAGATGTAGGGAAAAAACCACTATTATCTTGTAAGTATAAAAACCCAGTAATTTAGTTTTAAAATACTTTGAAGAAACAAAATCAGAGTATGAAATTTAATTTTAACATTTGAAGTTTACATATAATTTGGGGACTCTTTTCTTCTCCAAAATTAACAAACTGCTTTTGTTTGTAGCCTGGTTTGCAATTAGCAACTTGTAAGCAGCAATTTAAATGAAAAACAAAAAACTAACATGCAAGAACATGTTTATTTTATTTCTATTTCCTTATGTTAATACCTGACAGAAATAATGCGCTTCCTCTTTCTCAGGTAACTAAGATCTGCTCATGTGTTGTTTGACAATTTGTAAGATGTTCCATTGATGACAAAGCAGATGGGAGTGGATAGACATTTGGTTAGACACCCATCTTTCTTTCAGTACAGTCATGATGGTATCATTGTGAAACTTTAGGCAGGTTATTTTACTGTCCTTCATATTTCAAATTTCTTGAATAAAAGGGAGGTAACTGGAAAAAGCCACTAATTCCCTGTATAATGTCGGGCACATCACTTCCTTTTTCAGAAAACTAGGGTGTTTTGGTTTTTTTTTTGGTTTTAATTTGAAAAATGAAGGAGTATAAATGTATTGATTCCTTTCTCTTCTAAAATGTACACTTTAACTTAAAATGTCTTTATTAATATTTTATTTTAAAAATCCCTGGCGATGCCAAAATTGTTATGCATATTACTTTTTAAGAATATACTAAGGTAATCACATCTCCTCACTTAGAGGCCACAAACAGCTATGTGGAATCTGCAACGTTTCAAAATATACAAAATTAAGTATTTCCCTAAGAACATTTTTCTCAAAGACACTTTCATAATTTTGTCCTTTAACAATACCAGCACACTGCAAATCTTAACGATTTAAATCTGTTCTTTCTAGATTAAAAAATTCTGAGCATCAAATTATATTTTAAAAACCAGTCATCATTAACTACTCCTCTAAGCTGATTTAAATTCATAATTAAACATGCAGTTACAAGGTGAGCAAGTTATACATCAGAGGACATGCAAGTGATTATATTGCAAGTCAACTGCAACTTACTTTTGAACACAGAATTCAAAACAAAAGGCTTTGGCAATAACTGGAGATAAAAATTGTGAGGAAGAAATTTCAAAAGAAGATGGCAAGAACAATATCATTATAATTACGACATATGTCTGCATTTTAAAAACAATAACGACCTCCCCTGCCCCCCAAATGCTATCAGCTGAGTAGATAGACATCATTAATTAATTTGCTTCTTTGAACTCTTAGGTATTCTTAAAGGGGTTAATTCTAATCGGAGAGAACAGATCAGAATTTCAGTTCTGATGTGTTCAGGTCTGCAGTAACTGACAGGGTAATGTTATCATTTTAGGTGTCTTGGGGCAAAAATAAACCATGAAGGGGGGTAGCTCCATAGCGTAGTGGTTAGCATGTCTGCTTTACATGCAGAAGGTCCTGGGTTCGTGCCCCAGTTGGAGCCACGAACCATACACTGGATGTGCCAGGCCTCGGGTGCACACTGCAAGTGTGTGGGAGGAGATGCCCTGCCTTCAGAGATCCAGTTCTTAAGGGGAAATGGCAACATCCGTGGGTCAGGGGTGGAAGGAGGGGAACTAAAGAGAGGGGAAAAAAACATGAAAGAGGAGGACAAGAGTGCTAGGAAGTGTGATAAGTATTAGGCACTAATTACCTATTTGCAATATATACTGTAAGGAAAACCTAATTAGAACTAGTCAAAATTGGTATTAATAATAAATAAAAACAATAAAATCTTAAGAGTGTTCTTAATTGAGGAAAGCGGCAACAGCTATTCTTTAACATACATCTCAAATACTTTGTCAATTAATATGGATTGAAAATGGCATATGTCTAGAAAATCTAGACCTCACTCACTAGCAGCTAAAAGCATTAGGATTCAATAGTAAGTACTGCACATACAATCTCCAAGCACTGAGTATAGAACAATAAACCAGGTGCCTGGGGATCAAAGAATTAAGAAATCAGCCTCTAACCTTGCAGAGTATTTTATTACACTAGAGAAGTATACAAAATTTTTAAATGCCTCTTCTAATAGACTAAAAATATATGTTTTAACTTTTAATTATCAAAATTATCATCCTAGAGAAAATGGTATGGTTAAATACTACTATCACAGAATAACTAACATCTTTTTAATCAGAAAGGTTAACTACGGAAGCTTCCAACACTGTGAGTCAGGGTGTATCATTAAATTTTGGGAGCATACTGTTCACCAAGGGAGGGAGAAAAAGCACTTCCAGGATGTCATTTAGCACCTTGAAAAATGCCCTTTAATGAAGCCCCAAAGGAGATTTTTCACCTTGCACAGTGAACAATATGTTATATCTTTGATTATGTCAGTGCTCTTTTTCTCAATTCTTTTCTTAAGATATTCTAATGGCTAAAAGAACTAACTAAATTTAGTGGGTGAAATGAGCAAAATGTTATTAGTTATAACAGTACTAATACAATATATGTAGGAACTTAATATAATGGTACTTATAACTATAGGATCCCTTTAGACAAAAGAACAATCATTACCTCTAAAAATGGTGGATTTCCATATACTTACATAAACAAATTCGTCGAAACTTATCTTCCCATCTTTATTCCTGTCACCATCTAGCATGAGTTTTTGAATAATTTCTCTCACTTTATATCCTGGTAATGGCATATTAGCTTCTTTGAAAAGCTCGTGAAGTTCATAGTCACAAATGAATCCATTGCTGTTGAGATCTTTGTAAAAAAGAAGAGCAAGCAAAAAAGGAAAAAAAGTTTTAGGAGAAATAAATAAACCTATTATTTTTCTTCGTTTGAGGCTCAGTTCAAAAGTTCACCTAAATATAATTTTTTTACTTTCTTATTGTGTGGTAGCTGAAGTTTTTGAAAAGAGAAATGCAAATTTTAACAGAAAGAGCAAGGTTTACATCATATATCCTGTATACTAAACAGTGTGTAAGTAACTGCTTAAAAATAGTGACCCAAATATTAAGAAAGCATAGTTGTTTAATAAAATCAGTATTAAATCATGAAGCTAAGTTAAAAGAATTAGTAGATTGTACACCAATAGAGCACTGCCATAGTATAAAACAAATTCAACTACAGCTATTTAGATATTTTATGTTCCTTATTCTTCCATTAGTTTAATAGTTTTTTTGAATTAATGCTGATTATATTACAAAGCACAGCTGAAATTAAGCTATCATTTTCAGTGCCACTTTCTTTTTTTGTCTTTACTGAAATATAATAGACAATTAGTTGCTTGTATTTACATTGTACAATTCAATGAGTTTTTTCAATTATAGTTGGCATAAAATCATATACCAGTTTCAGTTGTATAGCATAGTGATCAGAGATCCACATAACTCGCAAAGTGATCACCCCACTAAATCTAGTGCCCTTCTTCCTCCTCACATATTTATTACAACATTATTAACCATCTTCCCCATGCTATACCCTACATCTTCATGTCTATTCTGCAACTATCCATTTGGACCTCTTAAACCCTTTGCCTTTCTTTGCCCCCCACAACACCCCTCCCATCTAGTATCCCTCTAAATATTCTCTGTATCTATGAGTTTATTTTTGCTTTTGTTGTTGTTGATGATTTTGTTCTTTAGATTCCACATGTATAAGAAATCATGCGATATTTGTCTTTCTCTGTCTGACCCATTTTATTTAGCGCAATACCCTCTAGGTCCATCACGGCAATATCTATTTCCATCCCCTTCCTTTAAGTATCTGTGCGCCTTTTAATCTGAAGTGATTCTCTCGTAGGCAGCATATGTAGGGGTCTTGTTTTCTTATCCATTTGGCCATTCTATCTTTGGGTTG
>NW_011889749.1:80818-101992 GCF_000151845.1 Pteropus vampyrus
TCCACAGATGCTGTGCTTATAATTGCCTCAAAAAGCCACGCCAGAAACCGAAGTCAGCCGCCACCAGTGTGAGTCTAGGCGCTGCTCAGCAAGGGGCACCTGACTAAGCGAGGACACACCTGGATGTGGCCTGGGTGTCGCTACAAGTTGGGAGAGGGAGTTTCAGTGAATCCTTTGGGCGGAGCGACCTCTGTTATCCAGTTTGATGAAGTCTCCACTATGGCGGCGCTGAGTCCGCACACTGGGAGTGGGGGGCGCTCAACAGAGGAACAATGGATACCGCCAGCACTTCTGTTCACACGAGTCTTGCCTCGGCCCTCACTCCGACAACTTGGTGTCTCTCTGTAAGTCCCTGGTGCCTCCTGCGCGCGGCCGAATCGGTACTGGTGCTCAGAGCGAGCAAGTCCATCGCCGGGAAAGTCTGCTCGCAGACATGGCCCCTTTAAGAGGTGTCTGCTGCTGCTGTAGTCTCTGTTCCACTCAGCTGCTCAGGACTGGGCAGATTCGTGTCCTTGCTCCGCCTACCTTCTGTCCGTTGCAGGGTGATTTCTTAGTTTTCTCCCTAATTGTATGGCTTGTTCATCTAGATACCAGGCGATTTTCCTTGCTGTTTGCTCCTTGTTTCTGTCACAACTTTGATTTGGTCGCTAGAGGGACGGACAGAGCCTTTATCGTCTACGCCATTTTTTTTCTCCCTACTGCCACTTTCTCAAGAGTTAATATAAATACATGTTAGTCCAAGTTAAATATAGAGTTAATAAAATAGAATTGCTGTCCTGGGTTAGCAAATGTTTAAGATGACTATATAGATAACTTTAAAAAATGTTTGTGCTACTAGAGTTTTAATAGAGTATGTGTCTACGTGATGATGATGTCTATTCTAATACTGTTAAAAATGAAAACAAAAACCTTACCAAAGACCAAAAATTATTTTATTGGTAAAGAGGGTTAATGTACAGAGGATTGTAATAACTTGAGCATATTTTTTTAGTAAAGAAAGTTGGACTTTCACCAGCAATTTCAAATACCTACTATTCAACAATGTTTTTTATTCCTTATTATAATAATAAATTATTATAATAAAAGGAAACGACCTGAATAGAGAAATGACCTAAGATGTTCACGGCACAATTCAGGAAAACGTATTGTGAACAGTTCATCTATTCGATGCATTATAAACTCTGTACCAGGCACTGCTCTTGGGATTGGGGATATTGCAACCAATGAAAGAAAGTCTTGCTGTCAAAGAGCTTGCACTCTAATGACAAGTAATAAGCAAATATAACATGAGGTTTGATGATAAAATATAATGTAATATAACATAAGTGTTATGAAGAAAAATAAAGCACAGTAAAGGGTTCGACTGGGGGCTGATTTGTCCCCCAGGGGACATTCAGAAACTTCTGGAGATATTTTTGATTGTCATTTTGAGGAGGTTATATTTGAATGAAGACTTACATGAGGTAAAGGAACAAATCATGTGGCTATCTGGGGTAAGAGACTGCAAGTAAAGGAAATAGCAAATGCCAAGTCTATGATGTGGAGTAGTATCCAGTGTGTTTGGGAATAGCAAAGATCCAGTATGACTTGTACAGAGAGAGCAAAGGAGAAAGTGAGAGATGAGGTTAAGGAGCTGATCATAAAAGCTCGTATAGGCTATAGAACATACTTTTATTTTTATAAATATGATTTTATCCTAAGCATGATCTAAGTGTAATTCATATTGGCCAGTTTTTGCTAGTTATTAAAATATTAACTATCCTATATGAAACCATTTCCCCAATGCTTTAAAGGCTGATGAAATTCTATCTTTAGTTTTAATTGAAGTATACTTCTAAAGTCAAACAAATATTCTTAAATATAAGTGACTACGTTTAAAATCCATCAGTTAAAATCTCTATGCTTTTAAAACGCCATCCCCAAACTACCCAACACTTCTGAAAATCACTTATATTTCCTTTAAGGTAATGCATCTAATTCCCCTAGCGCACATCTTCATTTTCTTTGCTTTGAATTTATTAAAGGTCATACATCAAACACGTTATTAGTAAACTGTTTATATATAGAAATCAATCCATCAACAATACCTGCAGTCGCTAAAAAGAACAAAGTAGTACTTAGAGCACTGTGGGAGAATTTTAGCAATTTTTGATGAATGTAATTCTTGGATTTAAATACACCTCCCATGCATATATGGATCTGTTTCTCTCATTTCTTTAAAAAGTTAAAACAGAACTCAGTGCTACTGTTGCATAGTGAAAGATACACAGCCTGGTCAAAGGGACACAATAAGTGAGAGTAATGTGACATAAGATCAAATTTCACTTTGGCTACTAATTTGCACAATTCACCTCTCCAGGTCTTAGTTTTCTCATTTATAAAAGGAATGCTTTGGATCAAATGATCTCTAAAGTCCCTTTTTGGCTCTAATACACTGTGATTCTAAATTTAAATACACAGGACTCATAAACCACACACACACACACACACACACACACACACACACACACACACTTAAAAAACTAGAGAGAAAATCATAACATATATTAAAAACAAAATAAATATGGAATAATTACATTCTGATCACTTCTATACCTCACTATCTAAATATAATAGTTCTTCATTTTTATGACACCTTTATTGTAGGAGATAGCTTATTCCTTACAATTGTCAAAACTTTGTCCACTTTAGCAATTTATGATAGAAAATATTTTTAAATGTATTCTACTTTTCTGACTTCTGAAATAACATACCTGAGCATAATTTAATCATGTTATTGACTACAGTTTAGATCTAGCATATACAGGTACTTAATTGTTCTTTTGTATCCTCAGTGATATAATAGAAATGAAAAGTAAAGATGGTTAAAAATAAATATTGGAGAATTATGATGAATTCAAAGCTACAGAAAACTAATTAATCCCTGAGAGTCTAGTCTACCCAGCAGTTTATTCGAATTAGGTAGAATAGAGGTGTAGACAATGGAGAGAACTACCACTTGTGTATACACTCTCTTGAAATAACCTCTCTTGACCATTAATTAGAAGCTCACTGATGTGATTAAAAGCTTCCAGGAAGTAGCCACCCTAAAATATAACTAACATAAAATGACCACATGTGGAAAATCCATTTCAAAGAGTAGTAATAACAGATGTTTTTAGTAACTGACAGGAACATTTTAAAGGAGGATTAGAGAAATAAGGACTAAGAATTTATCATTACATGACAACCTTATTAGGTTGCAAATCCTTTGATAGATTCTTCTAAATCTTTTCATCTCCCACCCCCATATGTAGTACAGTACCTTGCATATAATAAGCAATGGGAAAAGTTCTTTTTGTAGAAACACTGATTCTCAAGTATTAACCAGGAAAAGAATACTCCAATATAATGAGCATTTTAAAAACAAAATTAAACAAACAACAATGACAAAAAATACAGAAATAGCACTTCGAGACTGAATGGCAGTTCCATCAGGAAACCATAATGACAGAAATATCCTTTAAATAACATTCAATCTCATTCCCTTTGTTCTAATCCTGTCCCCACCCAGCAGCCTTCAGATCTGTAATTTGGTTTTCTAAGTGAACACACCCACCAAGAAGTACCCAAGTAGAAAACCAATGATGGTTGTTATGTCAGGACCTCTCTCTCGTTCTAAATGTAGAAACCTGCTTTACTTTATTAAGAAATATCATGTGTACTTGTTTAGCATGAATCAACGTCCAGAGAAAACTGAGTACCTACTTTGTAGAAGGCACTGAGCTAGATACCAAATACAGAAATTAACCAGAACATTCTGGTTTTTACTTGAAACCATGGCTTCAAAATTCTTGTAAAACTTTGGGGTCACTTGGAATATCTATCCTATATCTTTCCTGAGGTGAGAAAAGAATCATTGAACATGTTATCTAGTTTTACATATTTAAACAATTTTACCTATTCTGCTATTTTTCTCTATTTTATCGGTGGATCTAGATTTTACTACCTCTTGTAATTAAAGGCATTTTAGCGTTAGTACTAGTAAATTATAGAAAGCTTTTCTTAGAGCTCCTACATCATATCTTTTGAAGAAAATAATTTCAATAAGAAGGCAGAGGGAGCCCACCAAGGCAGCTTACAATTAATTTTACAAAATCTCCCAGCTGTTAAAGAACTTGAAAGATAAAATTGTGTGCAATTATTTTAAAAGAGTTTTGTGCTAATTTTATTTCCAATGCCCAGCTAAAACACACACACACACACACACACACACACACACACACACCCTTAAACAATATCAGAGATCTAATGTGCTGTGCTTTGAAAGGCCAGAAAATGAGATAGTACAGCAGCATTTTAGAAAGCTTCCATCTCATCAGTGACATTATTAAGCAGGAGCTAAAAATTATGCTTGAGAGTAAATTTTTTTTCTTTCCTGAGTTTTGACATAAACGTGAGAATTTAATAACAAACTGGCCCGAAAATACATACCTAGATTGAAAACACTTTTAACAACTGAAAACTAAAATCACGACCTCCTGGCATGATGACAGTCCTTGATTTTCTCATTAAAGCTGCCAATATTCTGGAACGCTTTTCTGGCTCATCTGACACTTCATTAACTATACATTGTCACGGGATGAAATAGGTTCTGTATTTCGAGGACTTCTGTTGCAGCATCATATTTTCAACCACCTGATAAAGCAGATCTTATCATATAGCCTATATTATCTAGAGCATTCTCAATGTTTCTGCAAGTACATGTCTCAACTTGTTAGTCCAGAAAATATGGTCAGTATGGGTAGACATTAACGGGTAGCTGGAAAAAAGAAACTCCACTACCCACCAAAGTTCCCACAAAAAGAGCTAAATTTCAATGAATTGATTGAGCATTCTATTTTAAAGAAAAATTACTATACTTAAAAAATTATAACTAAGATCCCCCCAGTGCTGCTCAAGGAGGCTTGTCTTTCATAATGGCTACCGAATTCATCAGAAAAGAACCAACTGCTTGCAACAACAGATTCTCTCTCTCTTTCTCTCACCCCTCCTTCTCTCTCTCACTCTCACTCTCCCTCTCCCTCTCCTCTGTCTCTGATGACACATTCAGGTTCACATTTGCATTCTGTTTAAAAAAAAACACCTCGTTATGCTCTTTTACCAAGAATTATTTTAACTGCCAGTTAACTCTCCCAACACCCTCCTCCAAGTAACCTTAAAGTAAATAAAGTTATTTTGCAGCCATGTTCCTGCAGAAGTTTGAATCACACTAAGAATGCATATCCTTAAAAGGAAATGTTTTCCCTCCCCTTGCATCCTGTTATTTAAGCTATTTTAAGTACTTGTCTGGAGAAAGCTGAGCCAGAATTCAAGTGGTTTTGATTTTAGCTGCTGTTTTTATACTGCCCTGGTCCAGGTGGTATGTGGAGCAATCTATCATTTCAAACACATCTTTTGGGGTGCTACTTGGTCTTATAAATCTGACAGTAAAAAAGACTAGAATTTCATTTGACCACCAGGTTGTGTGTGTGTGTGTGTGTGTGTGTGTGTGTGTGTGTGTGTGTGTTGCTTTAACCATCCTTGAAGCTGTCTAAATCTAATATCTTTTTTTATAAAGATGTCGCATATGTGTGTCTCATCTGCAACCCAGATGCAACCTCTTTACTAACCTACTCCGGACAGTGCTCATTAGGACTTAAAGGAGAAAACCAATTAAGTGTAAATGCACTTCTTTTCAGAAAAGCTGGGTTTAGAAGTTCCATTTTCTTTACCAATATATTCCACAATTTTTTGCACTAAAAAAATGACAAAAGGAATCTTTTATGTCTAACAACAATGGATCTAGATACATACACATATACATACACATGATTTTGAATGTCCATGAAAGCACATGATATATTGATTTAAAAGACTCAGCCAAAAGTCTTGTGCAGAAGAATTTAGATTATATTCCATCCTAAGAGCTAAGCAGTAAAGTCGAGCTTTCGTTGGCATTAAAACTTTAGAAAAGGCAGCTGCTAAACATCTCCAGATGCTTAAACATGGGTTTTTGCCTTTCCCAGCTTATACCGTTTGAGGTAGCTCATTCCAGCAAATATAAGAGGCAGTTTATTGGGTCACAGCTAAAGGTAGAATGAAGGTCACTACCCAAGAATTCATACTAATAGTGGATCCCCTAAGGTGGAGGTCAAGTACAGCTGAAAGCTGGACAAAGAGAGCTGTTGTCTACCTCCATGCCACTCTCAACACACCTGATCTCTTCTGATCTCAGAAGCTAAGCAGGGTCGGGCCTGGTTAGTACTTGGATGGGAGACCACCTAGGAATACTGGGTGCTGTAGGCTTGAAAAAAAAGTTAAGAGAGCTGAGACCAGGCAATCAAAAATGTTGTCTGGCAATCCTTTTCTAACTTAAAATTTCCAGCAGTTTGTCCATCATTTTTCACCTGCTGCCATTTTCCCACTTTGAAAATACACGCACAACTTCTCATACATTCAGATGAGCACATTCTCACACATGTGTGTGGCTCTTGCTCTATTCCCACTCCCCCACACATTTATACTCCTCCTATCTTCCACACCTTCAAAACATGGTTTTCAGACTATCCCAGGACCTTCATTTCTAATATTCCATTGATAATTAAGCAGATGGCACAGTGAAAGAGCACTGGTTAGTTTATTTTTTCAGTTGGGCTATAGTTTTTATTTTTAAGTCATAAGTAAACAAATATGTACTGGTGTAGTTTTATTGAATACTAAGAGTAAATCAAACTAAACCACCATGCTTTTTGTGGCATCATCCTGATGTGGTTTTTATATACTAGAAAATGTCAAGTAATTTGAAACAACTCGACTTCCTGAAATGAGAAAATCTGGTACAGCTACAATCACCATAATCAACATTTTTTGGCTTAGTTTGGTGGGCAGCCTCAGAGGACTATACCAATACTCTTCCTAGTCATTTAAGAAACCCCATTATTCTTTTATTTCTAAACTGCTGAATTCATGGTTTTTTTTTTTTAAATCTCAGTAGCGATTCCGTAGGAGAGAAAAAAGTCAGATGTAAATGTTTGCAGGACTAAAGGCCAATCTGAAGATTTACATTACATGTAATCTTTATTACAAGTAATCATCCAAATGACCTCTAGCTTCTATAACAAGATTAAAGTCTCAGAATGTGAAAGACATTTTCTAGTTGGTAAATATTGACTTCCTAAGTGTTCTGAAAGTTTTATTTATTCTTCTTTAGAAAGAACCTATGTGGCATTGCAGCATTTGAATTAAAATGAAAACACTGTGAAGTAGGAAAAAAAATGAGAGCCAAGGCTTCTGCTATCCCAGTGGGAAATACTGGAAACAAACGTTGAGAAAATTAAAATGATTAAATAAAAATATACTGCTTGGAGCTTAACATTAAGCAGGTACAGAAAGTAAGTGAAAAAATTCTAATACTCAACTTATTGCTAGTAAAGAGTTTCAAAGCACTATTAATTGAATGAACAGAACCTATTATTAGTGATAATTACAGAGATTTTCTCCACACACTATGATTTTGCTGAATTTCTGAAGAGACAATCAAGGCTATTATTGTTAATGGATGGGAAAAATCACATAATGATTTCCACATTTTGTCAAAATTGAACTGAGACAAAGTAGTCCCCGCTACCCTTCCAACACCTCCTCCCCCAAATAAGAATTGTCCTTGACAGGAAAATAAAATATAGAGCTTATTTTTAAAATCAAGCTTCCCTGAATGAAGAAAAAATTGAATTTTCATGACACCTTTGACAGTTGCCTGAGGGCTCCATAACTAACAACTAAAAACTACAAAGGTTTTAAAGGAAAACTAAAAGATTCAGCAGGGTCTTTTCTAAAAGACTATGTACAGGCCTTTATTATGTTGAAAAGTATATATACATTTTATGTGCTACAGTGTAATGGCCAACACATTTAGCGGTGAATTCCACCATGATTTTCATCTTCATAATAATGGCCTTTTGAGTTTACAGCTGATAACAACAAAATCCCAGTACATGAAAAAACTATATATAATTCCTTGGGATTCGATCTATTAAATATTTATTGAGAACCTAATATGTATGTAATACTGAGTTACATACTGAGGGGGTAATACAAAAGAATAAAATGCAGAACAGGCAGAAATTTGGGACTCCAGAATTTCTATTTATAGCATATAAGCTAATACTTATTCTCAAAAAATTATGTCATTGAAAAAGAAATTGAAGTTAATACAAATAAATGGAGGCATATACCGTGTTCATGGGTAGGAAGAATCAACATCATTAAAATGGCCATACTACCTAAAGCAATCTCTAGATTCAATGCGGTCCCTATCAAAATACCAATGACATTTTTCAGATAGCTAAAACAAATAATCCTAAATTTTACATGGAACCATAAAAGACCCCGAACAGCCACGGGAATCTTGAGAAAGAAGAACAAAGTTGGAGGCATCACACTACCTGATGACAAAGTAGACTGCAAGGCTACAGTAATCAAAACAGCATGGTACTGGCATAAACAGATAAATTGATCAATGGAACAGAATAGAGAGCCCAGAAATAAATCCACGCCTATATGTTCGCTTAATATATGATAAAGGAGTAAGAATATACAATGGGGTAAAGATAGTCTCTTCAACAAATGGTGTTGGAAAAATTGGACAGATACAATCAAAAAAAAAAAAAAGAAGAAGGAGCTGGAGTCCCAAATTTCTGCCTGTTCTACCATCTTCTTACACCATATACAAGAATACACTCAAAATGGATTAAAGACTTAAATGTGAAGACCCAAAACCATAAAACTTTTAGAAGAAAACATAGGCAGTAAACTCTCTGATATTACTAACAGGAATTTCTTTTCAGATATATCTCCTTGAGCAAGAGAAACAAAAGAAAAAATAAACGAATGGGACTACATCGAACTAAAAAGTTTTTGCACAGCAAAGGAAACCATCAACAAAACAAAAAGACAACCAACTGGAAGAAGATATTCGTTAATGATACATCTGATAAAGGGTTAATATCCAAAATTTATAAAGAACTTATATGACTCAACAACAAAAAAATCAAACAATCCCATTAAAAAATGGGCAGAAGTCCTGAATAGAGACTTCTCCAAAGAGGAAATACAGGTGACTAACAGACATATGAAAAGATGTTCAAGGTCACTAATCATCAGAGAAATGCAAATTAAAACCACAATGAGATATCACCTCACAGCTGTCAGAATGGCTATCATCAATAAATCAAAAAACAGCAAGTGTTGGCGAGGTTGCAGAGAAAAGGGAACCCTCATACATTGTTGGTGGGATTGCAAATTGGTACAGCCGCTATGGAAAACAGTCTGGAGGTTTCTCAAAAAATTAAAAATGGATATACCTTTTGACCCAGCATTTGCACTTCTGGGTATTTATCCAAAGAAAACCAAAACAATAATTCATAAAGATCTATGCACTCCAATATTCATGGCAGCACAATTTACAATAGCCAAGATATGGAAGCAACCTAAATTCCCATCAACAGACAATCGGATAAAGAAATTATGGTTCATATATACAATAGAATATTACTCAGCCATTAAAAAAAATGAAATCCTACCATTTGCAATGACATGGATGGATCTAGAGGTTATTATGCTGACTCAGAGAAAGATAAATACCATATGATTTCACTTATATGCGGTATCTAAGGAACAAAACGAACAAACTAATCAAAAAGAGACTCACAAATATAGTGGACAATTTGGTGACCGACAGAGGGGAGGGGGAGTTGGAGGCTGGAAGAATGAGGTGAAGGGTTAAAGAAGTACAAATTAGTTATTGATAGCTCGGGGGGTGGGGTGGGAAGCATGGCAGAGGGATGCAGTTAGCATTAATATGATGGCTAAGTGGAGGACCAGGGGAGGGAGGGAGCAATTGGGGGGATTGTTTTATGAACAATATAGATGTCTAACCAATGTACTGTATACTTGAAACTAATTTAATAAATTTATTTAAAAAAAAGAATAAAATACAGAGCAGGCAGAAATTTTGGATTCCAGAATTTCTATTTATAGCATATAGACTAATATATTAGGAATATATGCCTGATAGACTCCAATGAGACATTATAGTCCAGTCTCCTGCCTTTGGGATGCTGTTTGCCAAACCTAAATCCTCCAAGATGTATGACTTAAAATAAGACAATAATTCCAACAATAAGCCTTTCTTGCAGTCCAAGCTCTAATTGATCCCTCAGTCAATTTAATCCTGTTTTCTCCGTGGAGATAGTTGATCAATCCTCTTTATATCATTAGGCTTTTAAGGAGCAATTAAGCTCTTTTACTGATAAACGTATTCTAGTCCCATCAGGCAAACATATCTGAATTATCTTTAATTTTAAAAAAATATTATTCACACAAATATTTCCAAGATGGTACACATGAGAACAATGAACATGTATTTGAGGAGGCAAAGCCTTGAAGATTAAACAATAGCAATAAGAAGTCATGATCCCTACCCCAAAATTCTATTCATAAAAAAACAAATTAAGCTGTCTCCAACACTGAAATATGACTATAGATAAAACAGAAGGTTGAAAGGAAGTGCAATCCTAAAACAATTATAAGACTATTTCTACAAAATAATGAGATTTTTAAAACTCTGCAGCCAAGAATTCACCTGTCGTTTTTCTTCATGATCAATCTAATATCAGGGGTAGTAGTCTTACAGTAAATGGTATCTATTGATTGCCTTTTTATTTATACATACGCACACAAAAAATCTCATTAGATTCTGGACTACTTGATTTTTTTTTTCTGGTTAGAATTCTCATGGGATTATGAATAGTCACTTTGTCTGGGCTCGTTATTCTTCCCAAGGCATGCCATTACTATAAATGCCTTCATGGAAAATGTTGACCATAAATATATGGGAATAACGATGTACTTGTCCTAACTTTTCACTAATGGGATTTTCAACATAGGTCAAAGAATAGATTCTAATTTAAATAACAAGTCATTACACTCTAACTTTATATCCTTTAATTAAGGAGATACCAAATAGTAATAGTTACCTCCATAAGCATTATGTTAACTCATGTGAGTAAATACATCAATATCAATTTTTACTATTTTATCATTATCTTCTCCTGACTTTACTTGAGCACTGAAATTTGGAATATAAATATTATAAACTACTTCCATGTTTGCTAAATTCTAAGACATTTATATGATGTTAAAGGATAAACCAAATGGCATGCCATGACTTCCCAACTTATACTGATGTTCTAATTTAACATCAGAAGGTAGAACAGTCTGCATTATCCGAAGACACTGAAGATACATGAAAAAAGCAATAAAGCCAAGTTAAAAAGGGGAGACTAAAATAGTATTTAATGGTTCTTAACATTTTCAGAGGTCACACATCCCTTTGAGAATATGGTGAAAGCTCTAAATCCTCTTCTAAGAAAAATATGATACACTAAATATGATAACAACACAAAATTTGTCTAAAAATTTCAGGAGTCACAGCAGACCCAATTAAGGACTAAGACTCTTGACTAAAAACCTTGGACCATATTAGATACCATATTAGATAATTAGGAATAATATAGTTTAAAGTGTAGCTTCTAAAACTTTATCCCATTGATTTTAACTATCTTGCCCTAAGGTTCGTGATTAACTATTCCTGTAATTATTTAGAGAAATAACTTTAGTTAGGGCCAAATAAAGATAATTTTACCATAGTTACACTACAAAAAAATACTTACCAACTTTTGCAAAGGCCTCTTTGAGTTCATCAAGCTCATCTTTGGAAATCTGAGTGGTAGACATCTCATCCATTTATAGAAGATCTAAGGAAAAATTTAAAAAGTTTCAGACTTTAAAAACTCTTTGTGATAAATATATATATTATAAGCAATTCTGCAAAATGCTCATCTTAGTAATAATTTAAAGAGACTTGCAAACTATCAAAACCATCTAAATAGGTTCCCATATTAGTAGCTACAGCTGAAAAAAAATAAATGAGAAGTCAGCATTTACCAAAAATGACTCAGAAAAAAAATGTTTCTGAATTTTCCTTGCAAGGACAAAATCTTACATTACATTCAAAGAGTGTAAGGAAGTGCCAAGGTACCCCGGCAGTGACAGGAAAGATACTTAATGGGTTTTTTTTTTTTTTTGGTTATATGTACCAAAACTCAGTCAAAATTACATGACCAAAGATTCATGTAAAATATAACTTTTCCATTAAACAATTTATTTATTTTACTGTTTATTTCCATATTCCAGCTTTAGTGAAATATAATTGTCATGTAATATTGTATAAGTTTTGATGATTTGATATATGTATATATTATGAAATGATTACCACAGTAAGGTTAGTTAACACATCCATCACCTCATACAGTTACCAATTTTTCCATTAAGCCACTTTAAAATAATTGTGAAAACACATTTTCACAATTTAAATAGCATACTAACTCCTACCAATCACTCCCATTAAAGGAGGAGTCAATTAAAACAAATTATACTTGGATTTAATACAGAAGTACACACAAGTGTGTGGTAAAAAACATATCCTTGTACACATAACTTATTGAGTTTACATCCTTTCTGATTTTTTTTAAAACAATTTCACCAATAGAACAAGGTAGATAAACTATGGCCTATGGACCAAATCTGGACCACCACCTGTTTTTGTATTGCCCTACAAGCTAAGTATTTTTTTTTAATAGATAAACAAACATTTGCAGTAAATTTTGATGAAAAGTCACTTTAACTTTTGAACTCCAGTGAAATGTTATCCTCCCCTCATAAATTCCATTCTTCTCATCAATAGATCTATATTACTAAAAAATGTACTCAATTATTATTATAATTTGAATTTCACCAGTAAAAATTTGTGGAAATAATATATTATATTTTTGCTATCAATAATATAATATTCTTGATTTTGCCTCTTGGCACGCAATATTTATGATCTGGATCTTACTGAACTCTGATATAGAGAAAGGAGGTCTGTATCACAATGGATAATCCCCATATACAAACCTATTAACAATTTTGGAGACAAGGAAATGAAAACAATTACATGTGGCCTTTTATTGGCTTTAAAAAATCTTTTTTTAAGGACCTTATTTTTTAGAACAGTTTTAGATTCACAGCAAAATTGAACAGAAAGTACAGAGATCAGTTTCCATGTACGCCCTTGCCCTCACATATAAGCTTCTCCCATTATCAATATTCTGCACGAGATTGGTACATTTGTTATAATTGAACCTACATTAACACATAATAATCCCACAAGGTCCATAGTTTATATTAGGTTCACTCTTGGTTTTGTATATGCTATAGGTATTGACAAATATTACATAATGACATATATCCACCAGTAAAGTATCAAAAAAAAAAGTTTCACTGCCCTAAATGTGTTGCCTTTTCAAAGAGTATTCTGTGTGTTAAATTTCACTAACTATACAGTACAAAATGCAAATTTGGGATCTTATATTTATTGCTTTTAGACATTTTTATTAAAAGTTAAAAAAATTACTCACTAACTTATCTTTTTGCCATTAAGCTTAATTAATACTCAGTAGAGAGTAGCTCTCAAGGGAAAGCTAGACCACATTTGTCTTTTTCACAGCCATAGTTGTCATTTCTAGAACTTATCACAGTCCCAGGCACATAGTAAGACACTCAATAAAATAGTACTTTAATAAATTCATCCACTCTACAACTATGTACCAAGCACTACATTAGATAATTCATATTCATATTAATTCCCTGAACACTCACAAGAGCCTTCTGAGATAAATATTCTTAACCTCTTTGTTTCAAGATATCTTAGATTCAGAGGGCCATGGAACTGGAATTCAAACCCAGGTTTCTCAAATCCCTGGGAAGTTTTAAAATGACAATATTGTACTATTAGCTAAGTTTCCACCATAATGCAATACACATTTATTATGACTGGTATTAAAAAAATGCCCATTCATAAACTTTTCTTACCTAAGATATTAAGGTGTCACTACAACTTTTCAGTAGATAAGGTGGATAAAACCAATTTTCCAAATAGTCTTAGAATCTATAAAATAAAAATCTTTAGTTAGATATGAAGTCAGGCATTTTAAACATTAAGCATAAAAAATGATTTTTCATAAATAAGCTGCAACCCAATGGTAGTATTTTAAAAATATTCTATATTTTAGTAATATGATGTTCAGCACTTCTGATTATATAAATACTATATAGAATTTATTCTAATTTTCTTTATGCGTATTTTAAGTAATGATATTTCAATATGAAATTATTACCCATCTCCATGAACTATACCATATAGAACAATGGTACAGAAAGTTTGAAAGTGAGACTGCCTCAGAAAATCCAAAATATGTGGCCTCTCCTTTATATGTAAAGGTCCTTTTCCAGTTTAGGCAGTTTGTGAGTTAGGAATAATCTAAAATATGTGAGTTAAAAAAAAGACATTTGATTTTATTCTCATACTACCATATCATTTCTACACAGAAGAAAACTAGACAAAGATGGTTCTGGACAAAATCACCACACCCCCTTGCCATCCCCACTTCATTCCTCCTGACCAGAGAGTTCTGGTTAAGTCCTTCCACTTCTCCCCTTTACAGGCAGCAGGGCTGAACAGGGTAGAAATTTCTTTCCCTCTTCTTCAAACCCCTCCCAACACATATACACCTCTATCCTCACAAGATTTTACCAATATTTTAGGCATCTATTAGATGCCTAGTTCCTACTCTCAAGGTATTTACAATCTTGGGAAGGCAAATGTAAATAATCATAATTCAACACAAAGCGAATTACTGGCTGCAATAAAAGATATAGAAGGAAAAAGACTCTGGAGACTGTAAGGATTATTAATTCCTTCTCAGGTAGGCCAGGAATGCAGTACTTTTGTTCTACAAAAGTAGGAAATACTTAGATCTCATAGAAATGATTTCAATGCACTTATTTTAATATATTTTTAATTTAATATAACTAAAATATATTAATACAACAGTGTTAAAAAACCCAAAATACACTTTCAAGTTCTCTAATTTCTTATTCCTGTCTAATTGTCTTAATGAAAGCCTAAAGTGACTTTTTCTACACCTATAACTCAGATTTTTCATTTACAGGAGACATTGAAGCATACCCGAATAAGAATAAAAAGAATTGCAACATGCAAATATCACCAAAACAACATTTCCAGGCAAGTTTGGTTCAAGATAATAGAATAGTTTAATTTAGGAGTCTTTCACTTAATTAACTCTATTTCATTTATTTATAATTATTTGAAATAAAATAAATAAATACTACCCTGAAGTACTTGAGCTAAAACTAAGAAATATAAAGTCAAATTTAAAAGGCTTACAACATAAGTTTTAGGTAATAAAAATCACAATTTTTAAGTGTGCTATTTTAACATTTTTTTTTATTTTTCAATGACAATTGGCATACAATAGTATATTAGTTTCAGGAATACAACATGGTGATTATACATTTATATAACTTACAAAGTGATTACCCTGATAAATTTAGTACCCGCCTAATACCATACATAGTTATTACAATATAATTGACTATATTCCTTATGCTAACTTCATATCCAATGACTATTTTGTAACTACTGATTTGTATTTCTTAATCCTTCCCACTTTTTTACCCACATCCCAACCCCATTCCAACTGGTAACCATAAAAATGTCCACTGTATCTATGAGTTTGTTTTTGGTTTATTTATTTATTTATTTTGTTATTTAGATTTCACATGTGGATGAAGTCACAAGGCATTAGTCTTTCTCTGTTTGAGATACTCCACTCAGCACAATATCCTCTAGGATCATCCATGTTGTTGCAGATGGCAAGATTTAATTTTTTTCTATGGCTGGGTAATATTCTATTGTAAATATGTATCACCTCTTCTAAATCCATTAATCTACTGAAGGACATCAAGGTTGCCTCCATATCTTGGCTATTGTAAATAACGTTGCAATGAACATATGGATTCATATGTTCCTTTGAAGTAGTGTTTTGGGTTTGTCTGGATAAATACTCAGAAGTAGGATTGCTGAGTCCTTCTTTGTCTCCTGGTATAGCCTTTTTAAAAAATCTATTTTGTCATGTACAAGTATTGCTGCCCTAGCTTTTTTCTTTGTTTGTTTCCATTTTCATGAAATATCTTTTTCCATCCCTTTATTTTCAGTCTGAGTGTGTCTTTGATCTGAAGTGAGTCTCTTGAAGGCAGCATATGTAAGGGTCTTGTTTCTTATCCATTCAGTATCCTATCTTTTGATTGAAGCATTTAACCCATTTACATTCACAGTAATTGTTGATAGATATGTAATTATTACTATTTTATTATTCATATTTTTAATATTTTTTTCTTCTTCTTAAAGAAGTCCCTCCAACATTTCCTGTAATATTGGCTTGTTGTTGATTAAACTCCTTTACTTTAGCTGGGTAGAGTAAAACTCCTTTACATAGCCTTGCTGGGTAGAGTAATCTTGGTTGTAGGTCCTCGCTTTTCAGCATTTTGAATATTTTCTGCCAATCCCTTCAGGCCTGCAAAAGTTTCTGTTAAGAAATCAACTGACAGTTATACAGGAGCTCCCTTTTAGATAACTAAATTGCTTTTCTCTTGCTGCTTTTAAGATTCTCTTTGCCTTTAAATTTTGGTATTTTAATTATGATGTGTCTTGGTGTGGGCCTCTTTGGGTTTATCTTGTTTGGAACTCTCTGCATTTCCGGGACTTGAATGATTATTTCCTTCACCAGGTTAAGAAAGTTTTCTGTCATCATTTCTTGAAATAAATTCTCAATCCTTTGCTCTCTCTTCTCCTTCTGGTATCCCTAGAATGAGCATGTTGGTATGCTAGTTTAAGGGATCCCTTAAACTAGTCTCATTTTTTCAGATTCTTTTTTGTTGTTGTTGCTGTTCTGATTAGGTGTTTTCTGTTACCTTATCTTTAAAATCGCTGATTCAATTATCTGCTTCATCTAATCTACTGTTGATTCTCTCTAATGTATTCCTCATCTCCGTTATTGTAGTCTTCATTTTTGACTGGTTCTTTTTATGTTTTCTATCTCCATTTTTATGTTTTCTATCTCTTCGTTAAAGTTTTCACTGAGTTCATCTACTCTTCCCCTAAGTTCACTGAGCAGCCTTATAATCGATATTTTAAACTCTGCATCTGCTTGATTGCTTGTCTTCATTTCGTTTAGTTCTTTTTCTGGAGCTTTGTTCTGTTCTTTCTTTGGGGAAGTGTTTCTTTGTCTCCTCATTTTAGCTGCATCCCTGTGTTTGTTTTTATGTATTAGGTAGGGTTCCTAAATCTACTGGTCTTTCTAGAGTGGCCTTATGTAATAGGTGTCTTGTGGGGCCCAGTGGCGCAGTCTTCCCTGGTCACCTGAGCTGAGTGGTCCAGGTATGTCCCTCATATGGGTTATGTGTGTGCTCCTGTTGTAGTTGAGCCTTGGTTGCTGTTTGCACATCAATTGGAGGGATTGACCCTCAGGCTGATTGGTTGTGAAGATTGGCTTGACCAGTGAAGTGGTGACCCTACAGAGCAGGATTAACTTTAGCAGTGCTCTGGTGCCTGCCCAGTCTGCCTTTTGTACATATTGTCCTCAGATGCAGCCCAGTTGGTGCTCCAGTTTAGTCAGGGTGTCCTGGACCTGGGGCCTCCTGGGAGGAGCCCCACCACAGGCCAAGTTTAGCCTCAGCCTATGCCCTACCCAGGGCCACCTGACAGAAATGACCAAGCTATCTAGAGATGGTTAACACCTGTGCTAGGCTTGGAGGTTCCTTGAGAGGCCAAGCCATGAACATAGACTGGCTGCTGCTAGTGCTTGAGAGTGTTCAACAAGAGGTATGGGGCATGGCGAGGCCAGACACTGCTTGTATGGGTTTTGGGAACCTTTGAGAGATTTTAGAAAAACCTGCAGTATAAACCAAAACAGGCTGTTTGTATGAAAAAGCCACTGGAAGCAGCTTGGGTAGGGCTCCAAGTTGAGTAGCATGCAGTCTCAGGGGATCAACAGAGCGGGACAACCAGGATTAGCCAGGTTAATGGAGACTCAGATATGGTGCCCACCAGTGTCTGCACGCTGGGAGAGGGGAGGGATCAACAAAGAAACAATGGATTTTGCCAGCACTTCTGTCTGGGAGAAATCTGCCCCTCCAGCCTTTGCCCTGAATCAGACAACTCAGTTCCACCCTGTATGTCTCTGGTGGCTTTCCAGCTCCTGCCATTACACCAGAACTCAGACTGAGTGAATCCGTCAGTGAGTATGTCTGCCTCTGGGCCCCATAAGAGGAATGTCTGCAACTCAACCAGCCCTCTGTCTCACTCAGCCACAATCTCCGTGGTTTTCACAGCCACAAATGTTGGGGACTTCTTGGAACTGGAACCCTGGCTTAGGGAGCCTGGTGTGGGTCCAGGACCCCTCATTCCACCAGGTAGACCCTCCACAACCGAGATATCCCTCCCAATTCTCATCTGCCACATGTAGGTGTGGGATCAGCCTGTTCTCGTCTCTGCCCCTCCTACCAGTCCTGAGGTGGCCTCTTCTGTGTGTCCCCAGTTGTGGGACTTTTGTTCAGCTGGACTTCAGGTGGCTCCCAATGATGGCTATTCTGTAGTTTAGTTGTAATTTTGATGTAGTTGTAAGAGGAGGCAAGCACGACATTTACCTACTCTTCCATCTTGACTGGTAGCTAATTAAGCTATTTAATTCAGATTTTCTCCCACTATGAATAAAAAAGTCTTGTCCTTAAGACTACTCACAGTCTTCATAGTATCTTAAGGAAACTGAGCAATTAAGTACTATCTTGGGAGAAAACATCACATTTAAATAATTTAGGAAAGATCATCAGCTAGGTAGCATGAATAGATTTTTTTAAATTAAAATCTTACAATCTGTTACAAATCTGTTACTCTTCATGGGGCATTGTACTCCTCACAGCAAATAAAACAACCCAGACTGGGGCTTATGAAGCAAAACAGAGAATTTGACATCATTATTGCACTGTATACACTTAATTCAATCGAAGCCCTTGCAGCAAGCTGTTGTTCCTCACCAAAGGACATATGTTATAATGGAAAGACTTTTGGATGTGGAATCAGAAGACTTGACTTAGTACCCACCTCTGTTATTAACTAGCAGTGTGACCAAGAACAATTTTATTTAATCTCGCTGAGCCTCCATTTCCTCATTTGAAAATAGTGATAAATAATACCTACTTTCTCAGGGTCCTTGTGAAGATTAAAAATGGCATATATGAAGGCACATTGTCAACTGTAAAGTGTTATACAGCAACTTCAAATCTTTAATGAAAGAAAATGGAGAATAAATGAATGCCTAAGTAATTGTGAGAGACTATATAAATATAAGGTATAAGTTCTACTAAGAAACTTTTAATTGAGATATATGCAGTTATCTCACTTGCCTTATAATTATTGACTACAGAATATAATAGAGCTCCTTCATGTATAAAAATTGTAAGTCTTTAGTCAAAGTAATTTGAGGATAGGCCTAAAAAAACCCGTCAGCCACTTTTACCCATGACTTAATTAGGCTCCTTCATAAGGCCAGTTTCAAAACATCATGAAGAGAGGCCAAGAGATATGTTTTAAAACTACAAATTTTACTTTAAATATTTCAGGACCACTTTTAAAAATAGCCAACAACTTGTCAATATTGTTACATTCTTTGTAATTTACATATTTTTCTTGAGCAATGCAAAAAGGTGAAGAAGGAAGGGGGAAATGTGGCGTAGATGACAGAGGCTCTGTTCATCCCTCTGGCGACCAAATCAAAGTTGTGACAGAAACAAGGAGCAAACAGCAAGGAAAATCGCCTGGTATCTAGATGAACAAGCCATACAATTAGGGAGAAAACTAAGAAATCACCCTGCAACGGACAGAAGGTAGGTGGAGCAAGGACACGAATCTGCCCAGTCCTGAGCAGCTGAGTGGAACAGAGACTACAGCAGCAGCAGACACCTCTTAAAGGGGCCATGTCTGCGAGCAGACTTTCCCGGCGATGGACTTGCTCGCTCTGAGCACCAGTACCGATTCGGCCGCGCGCAGGAGGCACCAGGGACTTACAGAGAGACACCAAGTTGTCGGAGTGAGGGCCGAGGCAAGACTCGTGTGAACAGAAGTGCTGGCGGTATCCATTGTTCCTCTGTTGAGCGCCCCCCACTCCCAGTGTGCGGACTCAGCGCCGCCATAGTGGAGACTTCATCAAACTGGATAACAGAGGTCGCTCCGCCCAAAGGATTCACTGAAACTCCCTCTCCCAACTTGTAGCGACACCCAGGCCACATCCAGGTGTGTCCTCGCTTAGTCAGGTGCCCCTTGCTGAGCAGCGCCTAGACTCACACTGGTGGCGGCTGACTTCGGTTTCTGGCGTGGCTTTTTGAGGCAATTATAAGCACAGCATCTGTGGATTGCTTGCTGAATCTTAACAGGTGGCTCCGGAGGGGCACAGGCTGGAGCTAAACTTGATCGGCAGCTGAACCCCTCTCAGGACTGTGCCACTGGACACGTACCACACAAAGCTGCCCTAACAAGACTGGGAGACTTGACAGCTTTGCTTAATACATAGAAACAGACACAGAAAGGCAGCTAAAATGGGAAGACGAAGAAGCAGAAACCATATGAAAGAACAAAACAGAGATCCAGGAATAATGGAGTCAAGCAACCTAACAGATGCAGAATTCAAAACACTGATTATAAAGATGCTCAATGAACTTATGGGAAGTGTAGATGAATTCAGTGAGAACTTCAACAAAGAGATAAAGAAAAACATAAAAATGGAAATGGAAATTATAAAAGGGAACCAGTCAGAAATGAAGAACACATTATCTGAGATGAGAAGTATATTAAATGGAATAAACAAAGTGAATAAAGAAGAGGATCAAATGACCTATACAGAGGATGGGAAAGCCAAGGACACTCAATTAGAATGGCAAGAAAAAAGAACCCAAGACTATAATAATAATTTAAGGAGCCTATGGGACACTATTCGAGGTAAAAATATCTGTGTCATAAGGGTACCTGAAGGAAAACAAGATGTTGAAGAGCTATTTGAAGAAATAATGATGGAAAATTTCCCTAACCTGGTGAAGGAAATACACATAAATCCCCGGGAAACTCATAGAGCCCCCCCC